>NC_039358.1:213977003-214005061 GCF_003573695.1 Papaver somniferum
TTTTTAAGATTCTCTCACAATCTTTCTCTTGTTATGCTCTTGCCACAAGCAATAACTAACACAAAGTCTGCCACACTTTGTAAGACTTTCAAGTTTCTGCCACAAACTCTTCAATCACCATGTTTGAACATAACCACCCAACTTACCTTGTCATTCTAAGTTTCTAAATTCGAGTCAACTTAATCAAACCGTACCAGTCTTTTTTTTACTGAAATACCTTTGATCCGCCATCAAACTGTACCAATCCTTCTTGACTGCAATACAAGCTTTGATCCTCCATCCTCATTAATTTCGAATTCTGGACTTAACCCTTTGAATCAACCTCTCACCCAAAGCTTCTTTACCTTCTTAACTCAAATCTGTTTTCTGCAACGCCTCTGCCAGAAACTATCACACTGTGATAACACTTCTGTCATGCTTACTGTCACATTTTCTTCTGTTACGCTTCTGTAACAATTCCTCAGTAACACTTAACTGTCGTTCAATCACATTGCTGTTCGTAACAGTTCTTGCAACTGTGACATTAACCTTTGTAACACCCATTCTCTTACTATGTCCAAGTAACACTTATGTCCAACTGTGACAATTATTCAGTCACGCTTCTGTATCATCAGCGGGATCAACCAATTTTTTTTTTTTTTTTTTTTTTTTTTTAAAAAAAAAACTCTCGTCTTGTCCCTTGGTGTAGACTCACATGGACACAGTTTGCACTAGGTCTTGGAGCAGCAACATACGTCTTATTTCCATAGAACCATCGTGATCACCACGACTTCTCGAGCTCCAACTTCAGTCACGAATCATCATCATATCTGCCAACAGCTCTCTGAACTTCGAACATAGCAGTATCAATATATTCCTTCAGCTAAAAACTTTTATAAACAAACCAATTCTTCTGTCATCTCTTCATGATTGTGGAATCGTCAGCAACAACCCATTACGGCAGCAGACTCCACGGCTTGTCACCTCAGTTCCCTGCTCGAGTACCTTCTTAACCATCGCACAACAGAGACTTGTCTCATCTTCTTGAGCTGTCACCTCAGCAACAACATATAGCTCCATCTCCGGTGTCCATCAGCAGCATCCACTCTCATCGCATCGACCTTGATTATCAGCACCAGACCATCTGAAGTTTTCTGCTCAACATTGGCAGCAAGCAATTCTTTTCTGCCAAGCTCTTCTATCAATCAACGACGACACAGCACCATGAGAATCATCAACAATATCAGAGATCCTGCAGCAGTACGTCTCTGTCTTTCCAGAAACACCATTCAACCATTCACATAGTATAATCACCGAGCATCATCAGATCAGCACTTTTCTTGTTTTGCTCGAACAAAACTCTCTCTTAACCACACAGCATCATCTTGACAATCACGCATCCGTCGAACCATGTTCGAAACTTGTTGTATCTGTAGCCACCATCTTCTTCGTCTGCTCCGAACCCACAGAGAAACAACGCCGTGAATCGATAACCTTCTGTCTTCAACTGCTCGCAAGAATAGTTTCAAAAGAAGCCTAGTTTCACAAACTATGACAGCTACCTCGAACCTGAATTTCACTACCATCCATCTTAGCAGGTATCTCCATCTTAGCTTTGAACTTAAGTCACAACCTTAGAGAACGAACCCTTCCAGATGTTCTTCTTCATATGTTCTTTTCATAACCCTTGTAGATTAGCATCGATGGAAATCATCAGCAACAATATTTTTTTTTTTTAAATCAGATGGAAGTAGACCTTACACCTTCTTCCCAGCAAAAACAAAACACAACTTTTATTACTACCAGAAATTTGCGCAGTTTTTTTTTTTTTTTCGATTTCTCTACCAAAACTTATGAAGATTCTTTAACTCTTTCTACCTCTCCTCTCTCCCTCTCACCTTGCTCTGATACCATGTTAAGGATCGAGCAAGAGAGAGGAGAGCATAAACGCGGAAGCATAAAAGACTACATTGATAATAATTCGGTGTGTCAACTTTCATGGCTCAACAGCCTATTTATATTGTTCACAAACTTGACGACCACTCAAGGTACTTTCCTAACTAAGATCAAACTCTAAACATAGACACTTTCCTAATATAACTCTCACAACTTAATGTGCATATCTCCTAAATATAGACTCTCATATATTATTTCCTAATATAATGACATGAAAAAGGGCAGTGAAAATAAATGTAGAAATAAGAAACCATACAACAAGACTGTAAATACATCAAATTCACACGACACTCTAAGCTCTAAAAGGATGGCACCTCTTCTGCTCCTTCAAAGGGAATACCTTAACAAATAACAGAAACCATGGAACCATTCATGGAACTACTAATGAAGTGCAACTCCAATAACTTTGCTTAGTTTACTTCTCTTCCAACATATAGAGAACAAAAATATTACGAACCCGGTCAGTAGTTTTTCCGCTGCCACCTAAAGGAATATCAATAGCACCATGAAGCCTCCCATGGCTATTCTGATGATGTATCTATTAAAGTCTGTGGACATCCAACTCAAAACCAATTGGCAATGAGTGGAGAGGCCCTTAAAGATTATAAACCGCAGGATCTTAATTGCCCATACAATGTGGGACTAATAATGTCAACACGCCCCCTTACGTGTAGCCTCGTAGGGTCTAACACGTGGACAATAAATCGGGTGACGCGGAGCAAAGGTGACGACTCGACACAATAACCTGCTCTGATACCATATTAAAGTCTATGGACATCCAACTCAAAACCAATTGGCAATGAGTGGAGAGACCCTTAAAGATTATAAACCGCAGGATCTTAATTGCCCATACAATGTGGGACTAATAATCTCAACAGTATCATCGAACTCTTTAAGTTGACCTTCAAATTTCCGATTCCGCTCATATGGACTGTTGATTTCAGTACAAAAACCATGTTTTCTTCATCTTCTTCTTCGTATCAGCATCATTATCCGAGCCTTTTAATAGCAACTCAAACAACTTTGCTTTATTAACCTTTCTTTCAACAGCTTCCCAGTCTTCCATATTATCTTCTTATGGGGGGAAAAAAGAGGATGCTTCTTGAACCCTCCTCCAACCAAAACCTCTCAAAATCTTTTCTTTTCTCCATGGATATAGCCCTTCACCATATAATGCTGCTGACATCAAGGTTGAAGATATCAAAACTTATAGTTCAGAATGTGCATATCAACATATGCCTTAGTTTTCACTTCACCAGTTTTATGGTGCAAAATGTAGAGTGTAGACAGTCAGGCGTGACAAACAATTATTTTACTTCCCACCACTGGGCGGAGCGAGGATTTTAAAAGAGGGGTAAAAAAAAAAACACACAGCAAAAAAAAAAAAAAAAAAAAAAAAACAGGCTAGAAAAAAAAATATTGCAGTAAAGTTAACAACCTAATGATCAGCGCGATGTGATGTACAACAACCCTATTCTTAAGAGAAAAACGTATGAGAGATTGAGAGTCGATGTATTTATGAGAAAAACGTATGAGAGTTACGCTTAGTCTCTCCTAGACTCCTACTGTCAACGATTACGGGAGAAAGAAAGCCAAAATGGACATTTCTTTTGGGTTTGTGTTTTTGGGTTTAGGGGTGCAAATATTCAGATTTTAGGGGGTGCAAACCTTTGTTACTTCATCTTTTTGGCTTAAATATTCTATACGTTCTATTGATTTTGAAAATTCAAGGGGGTGCAACTGCATACGGTTGCAACATGTTGCCTCCGCCCCCCCCGGCACTGTTTCTTTATGGTGTACAATTGTCACGGGGCTAACTTACTTTTTAGAATCTTTTCTTCACTCGGATTATGCATCAAGTGAGGAACTCAATACTCGATATAGGATTTAGCAAGCATTTTCTTTCCAAAACATCAAATTATCTGAAGAGATGACACAATAATTGGGTTATGTAATTCCCATAACTAATATGAGCAGTGAAAATAAATGTAAACAGAAAAAACAGATCAAAATCTTATGGCACTCTAATTAAGCTCTGATGGATTACTTCTTCTATCCCATTTTCTGCTGTCCACTACAAATTTCTACCATTCATGGTTCCACATTACTACTACCACAATACATTCATGAAGTCTTGGTAGATTAATCCAGGTAGAGCGAAAACACTTCAACGGATCCGGAGTCTTCGTAATTTGAAGTCATTGTAGTGTAAAGACTTCAAATTAAAAAGGTTCAACTATCCAAGTTTCTCTAGCCGGAACTAGAATATCTAGATTAACCTAGATAAAGTGTAAACACTACATATGACATATCTGCTGAATCCAACTGAAACTACTATGAAACCCACATTTCTGATTCTGCTCATACCAATTTCCGGATTGAGTACGAAGACCATGTCTTCTTCTTTTTTTCTTCTTCGTTTTTGTATTACGGGAGGCCTTGAACAGCAACTCAAACAACTTTGATTCATTAACTTTCTTCTAACAGCTCCCATATTATCTTCTGATTGTTGAAAAAAAGGAAGGAATGGTATATATGTTTCTTGAACCCTCCTCCTCCAACCAAAATCCGTCACTATCTTGTACTCTCTGTATGTCTATAGCAGGGGGGTGTAGTGCGTGATATAAAAGTGTGATCTTTGATTTTGATATACAGTAGGTTGGAGATATCGAGACTTAGTTCCAGAGTATTTTTTTGATCCGCAAGGTTTTCGCTTCACCACTTTTATGGTGCCAACTGCAAAGGGTAGGGAGTCACGAGTGACAAACAAGCACTATTGTCCTTCCACTTAGTCTTATGGTAGAATTGTCACGGGGAGTTAACAATTTAGAATCTTTTCTTCCCTAGAACTAAACTATTCATGTCAAACGAAGATACTCCATATTTTGTTGCCACTGTCCAAACCCAATTTTGTAGTGTATGAATGGTGAAGGCATCGTCGACCCCTTGACTAGGTTAGGTATATGCCGATACTTGGTCTAGCAAGAATCTTCATTCAAGCAAGAGTTCGTTCATATTCTAGATTTGACACAATTAATGTTCAAAACTAAGGCCAACAAAATTCGGATTGATGAGTGTTTCACGACTGCAGATAACACTTCATTATAGTTCGTTCTCTTTGGGCATAACCTTTCGCAAGTATCCTTCCCTTGTAACGTATTTGATTCACCTAAGATCCTTCTTTCTGAGCATATACCCATTTGTACCCAATGGTTTTCTTACCGTTCGGAAGTTTTGTGAGAACCCATGTGCCATTCTTGTAAAGAGACTCCATCTCATCCTGCATAGCAGCTTCCCATTCTTGACGCTCTACACAGTATATAACTTCAAAATAAGTATTAGGAATGCCTTCTTTAATAACTAGTAATGCATAAGCTACAAAATCATTCATCCAACCAGGTTTCCTGGTTTTTCTTCTCGGTTTGCTGGTTGCTATGGTCTCAGTGACCGTAATTTTGGTGGCTTATTCAGGGAACTATTGTCTCATTGTGGATGGAAGTGATATATGAAGGCATACCCATTCTCACATTTCCAGTACATTTAGCTCTCAAATCCTCTTTCAACTTAAATCATTTTAATATAACTGAGGCCTCAATAAAATAAGATCAAATCTCATCTCATCTCAAGAGATGAAGAATATGCATATAGTGACACGGCCATTGATTGAATTCCAAATGAAATAGGTGAAATCATACACAATCTTGGAAGGATAAAAGAAACCATACAACAAAATGCATTTTTCTCTCTAAAACATCAAATTATCTAAAGAAATAACACAAAAATTGATCTCTTTAAATGTGCATACTAATGACAGGAAAAGGCAGTGCAAATAAACGTACAAAGATCCAACAATGAAAAACAATGCCTCCAAAGAATAAAGATAAACAAAGCTTCGACAACATCATCAGAAATAGTTTGCAAACAGCAGACTCCATAGGATGATCAGATGATGCCCAAATTTCCGGTTCCGCCAATACCAATTGTCAAGTCAGCACACAGCACATGTTTTATTCTTCTTCGTTTCTGTATTTCCCGAGCCTTTTAATAGCAACTGAAACAACTTTGATTCATCAACTTTTCTTCCAATAGCTTCCATATCTTCTGATATATTATGTATATATGAGTATGCTTTCTCCAACCAAAACCTATCACAATGATATACAAAGTGTGATCTTTGATTTTGATATACAATAGTAGGTTGATGATTTCGAAAACTTAGTTTCAGAATGCGTTTTGATCGACTGGTTCCTCTTAAGGTTTTCAGTCCACTTATATGGTGCAAATTGTATCACGGGTGACAAACAATTATTGTGGTGTACAATTGTCACGGGGAGCTAAATCTTTTCTTCATTCCAATGACAATTATTGCATGACCAGTCATCAAATCATTTGCATGCTGTTTGAATTGTCACTTGGTATACGTCCATACATGGTCTAACAAGCATCAACGTTGAAGATAGAGTTAGACTGATATTTTCGATGTGGCACTCTGTTGGACGGAAAACGGAACCAATATCAGTTTAACTGGAAATTTGAAGAGCTAATTAATATTTACAGCGGTGGCCATAAAGATCTCCATTGTGTCAAGGAGTGCATAAAAAGCAATGCCACATGCCAAGCGGAAAACTCAGTTCCTATGATGTATATACCTCCGGGACTAAACATGACTATCAGAATTCTTAAATTGCATTCAAGTCACGGTTTGGCTTATCCAACAACTACACGACCATTTTGAGCATTAGAAAACTAATACACGCGGGGTGTCTTTGCATACAAAAATAAAATTATCAAGATAAATATATGGATTTAATTCATTTTTGTGCTCATTGCTAAATAGTCTAACATTAATTTATATCTTTGAAATCATTTTCAGTACCCATTGTACGTACTTTAAAAAAAAACGTGTACCGCTTCAAAAATAAAATCGGAGTACGTTCTTACGAAATCTTCACAGTGATTTATTTTTAGCTGCTTATTTGTGCGTTAAGATTATTCTCAAGGAGGAGGGATTGACGTAGAATATCAGGCATAATTCCGTTAACAGACTTGACGTCTGCTAGTTGAGTCTTAATTACCTTAATATACTGTTATTACCATCATTTAGAACTCTAGTTATTTTAGGAATCCAAGTCTCCGTCCAAGCTAATATTTATATACTGAACTTGTGTGTTCTATCACAACCCTGTATATAAGCTTATATTTTAGGAATTCGTCTCCTGTAACCTATTCTATTCGACAAGATGAGCTCGAGGAAACGAGCGAAACAAGAGCTGATTATGGAGAAAGATAAAAAGATTGAAGTGTGGAATATGTCTGAAGAGGAACTGAAGAAATTCCTGGAACCAAATATTAAGCCAAGGACACCAATAGAAAATAGAAGGATTTACTGTTTAGTCCAGAAAATCCGACCCGGGTTACTGGCTAGTCCAGCGCCAAAAAATATTTACTCCTTAGTTCAAAAAAGTTTTGAAAAAAGTAAAATTACTGTACTAACCCTAATATATAACATTACGTATAATAATACATATGTTACTACATATTACATATGTAGTATACTAGTTACTACTAGTATATATTAGTATACTAGTAGTAATTAATAGTAACTAGTATGTAGTAATAACATATGTAGTATGTAATATACTAGTATGTAGTATTAAAGGACAATCCGTAAGGGTCCAATAACAGCTGATGAACAGAAGCTGATGGGCAAAGGACGGCTCAATACGCAAAAAGGGAATCCAAAGAAAAGGCAGCATTAAAGAAGTACATGGCGAAAAACCCTATTAATGTGAAATCTTTTAAAGAAGATGTTCAAAGTCTCAAGGATGATGATAGCATCTATGTGTTCTGTTTCGGTTATACAAATTTTTGGAGTACCGCGTACAGGGATTTTCTTCGCTCTCTCACGGACGACAATTTCAGCAGGGTTTATATTGGGCGTAATAGAGATCTGGCGAATGCTTTGATATTGAAAAGAAAACAAGAACTCAGACCTGGCCTGCGTCCAGTTGCGCAGGAGCTTGGTAATACTGATGATGCTGGTGTTCTTATAACTAACAAACCCGAAGCTGAAATACTCAAGAAGTTTGCAGATTATCAAGAATTCGACTTTGCAGAGCCAGGCAACACGCCAATGAAAACGCTGAAGTATGCTAAAGATGATGTTCTGTCTTTACCACCCCACGGTAGTGCAAAGAGTTTGTTTCCCATTTTGCAGAAACTAGGGATGCCCGTTGAACTGATTGATGATTGCGATGTGATTAAGCTGACTGAAGATTATATTGTTTGTGAAGAGAGAAAGAGCGTGACAGAGAAAGCCTCCAAAATTCTGAAACATCTCGATATTAAGATGTTCGACTATGTCCTTTTCCCATGTTGCCGCTGGACTGTCTCCTCTGAACAAACTGGATATGATTATCAATATTATTGTGATCCTTCTACCTGGCCTTCGAGAGTATAAATCTGCATCTTGGTTTGGAGGTAGGTAGCTAAGAAGATGGTTCAAGCGAGGTTTGTGTCAAGTGTGAGGTTGCTCGATTGGAGTATGTTGACCTACTAGCTAGGTTTATATTAAGCCAAATTAAGAACAGTTCGGAGTATGCTGACCATAGTTCCTTCCTTGTCTTCTTGGTTTCTGAGTTCTACGAGGCGTTTAATAGAAATTCAAACAACTTTGATTCATTAACTTTTTTTTCTGATTATGGGGAAACAAACAAAGAAGAAAGTATGCTTCTTGAACCCTCTTCCAACCAAAATCTCCAACAATCTTTTCCTTTCTCTATCCAAAATAGCAGGTTGGTAATGCATGATAAGGTATTCACTTCACCATGTTTATGTTGCAAACCGCGAAGGGTTGTCCGTCAATTAAGTCTTATGGTATATTTGTCACCGGGAGTTAACAATTTAGAATCTTTTTCTTCTCTAGGATTATGCATGTCAAATGAAGACACTCCATATTTTGTTGCCAGTCCAAAACCAATTTCCATCGAGTCTGAATGGGGAAGGAGTAGACCCATGACGATGCATGGTCTTGGCGACTAGCAAGAACTTTCATTCAAGCAAGAATTCGGATCATATTTTGGATTTGACACAATGTTTTTTGACGAAATACTAACGGAACCAACCAGTTCAATTCCATCAGTTGAGGAGCTAATTAGGATTTCTATGTTCACCAGTTCATAACGCTTTAAACTCTAAATGGATGACACTTACTTTGCTTCTTCTTTTGCTTTTTGAACCATGAAAGTGCAATACATGGCACCACGAAATGAAGTATAAGTTTCCGTTTCCGCTCATACCGATTGTTAAAATTAATAGAAAGCCAAAGTCCATATTTTCTTCCTTGTCTTCTTCGTTTCTGAATTATCAGAGCCTTTTCTTCCTACGGCTTCCATATATCTTCTGATTACAAGCGATGTGTGACCACCAACCTGTAAAACAAGGATAATCAGGAACAACTTCATAAGAACATGTCAATCTAGACTAGAGAACAAAAATGGATACAAGATTGTCCAAATAAGCAGATTCAAAAGAAATTATGAGCTGATCATTTATTTGTAAAGAAATAGGAACTCCAATTAAAATTGATGAGGCAACAGCTAAATGTGATGTTGGATATTATGCAAATGTGTTGGTTGAGGTAGACTTTGCTTCTTCAGTTCCAAACAAAGTATGGATTGGGACTAAATATGGGGTTTTTTTCAAGAGGTTTCCATTCCAGATTGTCCAAAATACTGCAATAGCTGCAAAATGGTAGGTCACTTTATCACAGAATGTAGAGTAGAAAAAGCAAAAAGGAATGAAACTAATTCAGAAAACATAATTACTCCACAACAACCTAAGAGTTCCTCAGAAATTCTTCAGCATCCTAAATCAAGCTCAACAAACAATTTGAATGTTTTATCTTCAGCAAGTGTCACTAGGTAATTGCCCTTTGATATTTGTGATACATCAGCAGATGACAATGAAGACTCTGTTATCCATACAATTCATGTTACTCCAACAGTTCTAGTTCATCAAATTATTCACAATGCTACTACTGGGAGATTCAGTCCTCTTGAATGTGTTCAAGAAAATATTCTTGAAGATATTGTGGTTAATGAAGATAAGACAGCTGATGTTGTAGAAACTCCTCAAATCAAATTTGTAGATGGAAAGACAGGGACAGTCTCTGATGAAACTGTTAAGGTTACTTCATGGTCAAAAGTGGTTGAAAAGAAAGTGATTAATCCTACTTCTACTTCTTCCACTTCTCAACATTCTCCAGCTGCAGTTAAAGGTGGTAATCCAATTGTTACAAATAAGAAACATAATCTCAGACAAAATCATGGTAAGGGAGGTACCAAAAATCCTCCACCACCAAGATGAAGATCATATATTGGAATATTCGGGGCCTAAGAAGACCTAGGGCTCATAATAAACTAAGGTCTTTGGTGAATCAATTTAACCCATCTCTATTTTGGGTTGCAGAACCAAAAATTTCTTGTAGTGCTTCTTTTTGCAGTCAATTAAATCTCCCTGGAATGAAAAGAATGGTGATACATAATTCAACCTCGTCTACAAAAGGTAATTTATGGTTATTCTGGAATGCTTCTTTATCTACTCCTCAAGTTATTTCAATGTCTAGCCAAATGGTAACTGTCAGTATTGGTGAAGTATTAGTTTCTGGTGTTCATGCTCATGTTAAAAAGAGTCAAAGAAAGTTTCTATGGTCAGAGATGGAAATCATTAGTCAGCTACAAAAACCATGGGTTGTTTTAGGTGACTTTAATGCTATAATTTCACCTGAAGAGAAATTTGGTGGTAAAGCTCCAAACATAATTTCAATGATGGATTTTATTCATTGCCTTAATGAATGTAACTTAATTCAAGCTCCTAGTACAGGTCAGCAATACACTTGGTCCAATTGTCAACAAGGAACAAAAAGAATCCTATGTGTTCTAGATAGAGTTGTTTCAACTCTTTATGGTTACAGAAGTATGGTGATTGGCAGGACGGAGCTGTGTGTATTGTAGGGTGGCTACCGCCTCCCCTAAAATTTCGAAAATCTCCACAAGTTGTAATTAATTTCCATTGTTTTAGGTAAAATATCCAATACCATCCCCCTAAAATTAATTGTAAATATATTCAAGTTGACTGAGAGATATTTTACCCATTTGTCAAATTATAGGGATTACGTGGGGAGTGGGGATTAGTTCTGTTATCACGGGTTCTGTAAACCTAAACATTCATGTATTCAAGTTATGGTTTATATCACATGCGTTTCTTTTTAGTTTATTTGCTTTAAGAGACGTGGGTATATGTTTTAGTTACAGAGAAGAATTAATGAAAGTGAACTAGATCAAGAAGAAAGTGACCGTCTTGAAGGTATTAATTTTACTCCTTTTTGTTAATTTTCATAATTGAACTGGATTGCTTTCTTTCAAAATTTAAAAGCTAGCGTTTGTTTGTTTAGTTATAGTAATTGATTGATTTTTTTATGGCTTTGTAATTTGTTAATTTCCCCTTTGTTTTGGTACTCTTTATTTAACAGTACACAAGAACTAATCCAGTTTACTGTAGGTACGTACAAAGACATGTACATATGATATGGACGGGAATAGAGATGAAAGTTGATACTTTTCACCTAGAAAGGTAAGCATTTTAATGCTTATATTTGTTGTGTGTTTCAATTTTTATTTTTATGCTAATAGCCAAGCATCAAATTATTCGAGGAAAAAATTAGTGATTTGCAACATGATCCGGGGTTGCGTCCCTAAGTGTGGGAATACGATGCATACAGCATATAGCATTTCAGCGAGGTTAGACGAACATATATTGCAGCCTGTCCATATTAGCCTAAACTTTTAACATACCTGCTATTTGATACAGTGGTTTAGTTTATTTCCATCATAGTTAGTGTAAACCGAAAAATTGTCTTCGCCCCCCTTGCGCAAAAATTCTGGCTCCATCCCTGGTAATTGGGGATATAAGGTTGGATTGAGGATAGTTTCAGATCATGCTCCATTATTATGTGGTTGTGCAAGCATACCCATACCAAAGAATGTTCCCTGGAAATTTCAGAAAATGTGGATTAATCATCCATCATTCTTAAGTGAAGTGAAGAAAGTATGGACTGAGAATATTATTGGTGATGTATCTTTTATTTTCATGCAGAAGCTAAAAAAGCTAAAAAAAAAGTTCTTAAGTGAGTGGAATTGGAATGTATTTGGTAATATTAATACAAAAATTAAGGAAGCAGAAGAGAAAGTTCAAAAAGCAATGGAGTTATCCGATCAAAATCCCTTAAATGAAGATCTTTTGGCCAACCTAGTAGAAGCACCAAATGAACATGCAAGAAGAGAAGTTCAAGCAAATACTTTTATGAGACTTAAGTCAAGAGAAAAATGGATTAAAGATGGTTCTGCAAACACTGCATACTTCCATGCTAGAATGATGATTAGACAAGCAAGAAATACAATTAGTGAACTAGAAGATGCAAATGGAAATATTACTAGTGATCAATCTCAAATTGCAGATACTTTAGTCAAGCATTTTCAACAAAAATTTGAAGCTCAAGATGTTGATGTTTCTGAAAAATTGCTTGATGTTATTCCCTCAGTTAATACAGATGAAGACCAAGAAATGTTGGACTCCATTTCCACCACTGAAGAAATCAAGAAAATTGTTTTTGAAATGGACTCAGATAGTGCCCCTGGTCCAGATGGATTTCCTGGATCCTTTTATAAAAGCTGTTGGGATATAATTCAATTGGATTTAAAAGATGCCATACAATTTTGTTGGAGAAGAAGATTTATCCCCAAAATCCTGAATTCAAATTTCTTAACCCTCATTCCTAAATGTGCAGGTGCTAAGCAAGCAAGTCAATATAGACCAATTGGATTGAGTAATGTATTGTTCAAAATTTTCACAAAAATAATCTCTGTCAGAATGAATGGACTCATGGAGAAGTTAATTTCATCACAACAGGCTGCTTATGTTAAAGGAAGAAGCATTCAAGAACAAATACTTCTAGCTTCAGAGATGGTAAATGAAATGAGGAAAAATAGAAGAGGCGGTAATGTGGCTTTTAAACTGGACATATCACAGGCTTATGATTCTGTAAGTTGGACTTTTCTTCTTAAATTTATGCACAAATATGGATTTTCATCATCTTGGTGTGATTGGTTGTTAACCATGTTTAAATCTGCAAAATTATCAGTAATGCTCAATTGAGGACCATGTGGCTTTTTCTCAATGCATAGGGGTCTTAAGCAGGGTGATCCTTCATCCCCTATTTTATTTATTTTGATGGAAGATGTATTGAGTAGAAATATCACAAATTTGGTTAATACAGGGCAGATAACTCCAATGGTAGTTAGAAATGGAATACATCCAACACACTTATTTTTTGCTGATGATGTTTTCTTATTCTGTAATGGAGCTCAGAAGACTTTTTTTTTGTCTATTTAAGCTGATTGACAAATATCAACATAGCTCTGGTCAGATGATTAACAAATCCAAAAGCAAGTGTTTCATTGATGGTACTAATTCAACCAGAAAGCAACAAACTAGTAGCATAGTTGGTATGGATATATCTAATTTTCCTGATAAGTATCTTGGTATTATTCTAGCTCCAGGAAGAGTAACTACTGAAATGGTCTGTCCAATAGTTCTTATGCTTCATAGCAAACTTGCATCTTGGAAAGGAAGATTATTATCTTTTCATGATAGACTGATTCTTGTAAAAACAGTTTTGTGCAGCTACCCTCTTTACAATATGGCAGTTTATAAATGGCCATCTTCAGTTATTAAGATATGTGGAAAACTAATAAGGAACTTTCTATGGTCAGGTGATGGAGAGGTTAGAAAGTACATAACTTTATCTTGGAAGAAGATCTGTGTGCCATATATTGAAGGTGGCTTGGGTATTAGAAGGCTAGAAGTTCTTAACAAAATTTTGCTGATGAAAATGATGTGGAAATTGGTATATTCATCAGATGAATGGGCTCTGTTTTTTACAGCTAAATTCAAAGATAAATATGGTATATGTTTTTCAAAATGGAAATTATCATCAGTAAGAGCAGGTTTGCAATGGGCTTGTCTTACTTTACAAGAAGAAATCTCTTGGAAGATTGGAAATGATGCTAGCATCTCAGTATGGTTTGATAACTGGTATGGATCATCCCCACTAATTAATGAAATTGGTTATACTGATTTTGTTCATAATAATATGCAGTTGAAAGTTCAGGATTTAATCATTAATGATCAATGGAATATACATCCTCAGTTGCATCACTTGTTACAGATTGATAACTTGCCTCATATTCACAGTGGAAATGATTCCATAATATGGAACCTACATAGTAGTGGAATGTTTAATAATGCAAAGGCAGTGGAGAAAATAAGACACAAGGAAGATAAGGTAGATTGGTCTTCTTATATATGGAGGAAATCGTTGCACCCAACTATTGCCATCAACATTTGGAAGCTTCTACAAGGAGTTTATGTGAATGATGACATGAAAAGAAAACAAGGATATGAAATGCCTTCTAGATGCTGTATCTGCAAATCAGAGAAGGATTTTATGGAGCATACACTGTGGCTTTGTGATTTCAGTGTTCAGGTTTGAAATTGGCTTGGCAATATGTTTCAATTTCCCAGGCCATACTCTTTTTCAGAAGTTTTTTCTGCAGCAAAACAGCATAGTCCTATCATTGATGAAGTATGGATAATATCTGCTTGTACTGTCATTAAGGAGTTGTGGTTTCAAAGAAACAGAGTTTTCTTTGAAGGAGGTGATGTTAATATTCATGGTTTCAAGCATAGGGTTATGAAGATTGTTCAAGATCATGGTGTCAGAATAAAAGGGGTCAGGTGGAACTTGTGTGCCGGTTAAATATTTGTTTGACCTTTTTTTTCTACACCCAGTTTACACTCTTATGTTATACGACAAGTTATTTGCGTATATTTTCTCAGGGTGAGCGTTGGTTAAACATACACCATTATGAATAAATTGATATTAACCTAAGGGATACATGGATTGAATCAATAGAGACCTCTAAACGATTATTTAATCCTAGACTTAGATAAATTTCGGCGAAAGCAAGGCAATACATAGTATGTGCGTCAAGCATTTAAACCGTTATGTGGCCATAACAGACGAGTTTGTCTCGTGAGGGTTTACATAGAGTATGCCCACAAAACCATTACTATCATGTCGTTGATGTGGTCGTTTTAATCTTCTTCCTCTCCATCCTGAGGAGGATTTGGTGGTGGTTGTATCGTGTTGAGTTCCGGGATGTTAGCCTTCATGATTAGGTAGCATTGATAAAACATGAATTATTTTCCTGTATCCCGAGCGTATTTCCCATTTGCATATCGCTCCTACACCAAAAAAGAAGTCATAAGTTGGTAAGTGTTTTTGTTGAGGAATAAAATCAAGTGGTCTGAGTAAAAAAGACAAATTACTTACAAGCCTCTCAACTGTCCATACAGGAGATCGGTTCTGGGCATCGTGGTACCGTTTAGGGTACCACAAAATCTCCATGGCTATCATCGTGGTACCGTTTAGGGCATGTCGCCTCTTTCCGTCGTCGCATATATCTAACAATAGCGGGCTCCATTTTGCAGCTAGAATAAAATTTTATCAGTATCGCCATGGATTTAAAACGGTATATTGTTTCGTAAATGTCATCAAAAAAAATATAAAACGCACATAAACATGAAATATGAAGAACATAAAATATGGATAATACGATGTCCAGCATATATTAGGAGAAACTAAATATATCATATAAGAACAAAATAACAAACGTCTACTACACCCTCGCTAATCAACACCATTTTAACTTGTTTTACTAGACTATCCCAAAAAACTGACTCTCTGGAACAACTTCCGTATCAACACCATCATCACCTCTCTGACCACTACCATGAACACTACCTTGCCAACTGCTACCCAAGCTCATCCCTAAAAACTCACCAGAGTTTGGTGAGTCACTAATCATTGGCGAGGCATGCGCCATTGACGGGTTGGGCTCTACAGGAAGGTTACTCTAAACAGCGTAAGGGACATAATAAGCATTCGATGCGGAGGGGTCTGCAGTTGTACGCTTGCGACGGTGTTGGGTTTCCGGCAAAGATACTCCTGCGCTATAAGTGCTGGGAAATGTTTGTTCTTCCTGATTTGAATTGAAGAGGCCGTCAGATGTTCCGGAACTACGAAGGGTTGTGGGGGTTCCATACAGCGCTCGACGACGAGACCCATCCTATATTCCCTGTCTGGTAGATTGGATCAGCCAATAAGCTTCTCCCGCAAACTGGCGTAACTCTTCCTAAAAAAAATAAAAATTAATATTTAAACATTTTTATTTAATAATAAATAATCTCCAAATAAAAATGAAAATGAGATATAAAAGGACTAACCTCCGAGATGTTCATATTAGAAAAATTGTATGGGTTCTCTGCTTGCATGGGGACTGCAACTAGATCTTCATTCAAATATTTGTAGAAAGGCATGTCCCATTGTAGGTTCGGGAGTTGCATCATGGACTGTCCTGCTTGGTCGTATCTGTATGTCTGGAATGACATGGTAGGAGGTGGGTATTGGGGCATCAAACTACGAGGTATACCGGCGTGACCAACTCTGATATCATCACGTGTGTCTATGTGAGTTGTTTCTGTCCAAAGATCTCCCACGCTATGAGTTCTCCAAAAATGGGTATACACTTTTTTCGGGACAAGAAGGAAGTGGTCACTAACTAAAGCACTGTACTATCAGATACGTCCTCCAGTCTAGGGGGTTGGATGGGATAACTATCGCACCTAACACCTGCCTCATACATCTCTCGGCCAGATAAGCAGAAGCTCTGGTTCCGTCCTTAACATTCTTGAAAACATATGTCCTCTTTAGACATCTCCAGTGTTGTTTGTAATGCATCAGTGGCTTGGTGTACACTATCCCGGAACCAAGGGTCCCAAATAACCGCATCTCACATCCTCATATCTATCTGAGCGCGTGCATCGGACACAGAGTGTTTGTGAAGATCTACTTGTACCCTATTCCTAAGGTTCGACCCATCAAATAGAAGAATAGAAGGGTATGGATCAAGTTCATCATCTCTTAGGTTTTCCTTCAAAAACGGTTGACAATTACGGAAATAAAAATAATACCAGAATTCTAAGATCATCTACATGCCACCCATATCCTTTTGTTTGCACGAACTCCAGTCATCCAGGTGTTTATATAAAACACCCAAAGCTGGGGTACCCCAATCATAAGACCCAACAGCATCCAAATTATCCAACACTACACACCATCGTTTATCTACTCTAAGACTACAGTCTGCAAACAAAAAAGAACCAATACACCAAAGCAAGAAGATTCTAGTCAATGCATCGGAAATGTCGCTGTTCTCACATCCTTCCTACTTAAAATGTAATTAGCCAAGTGAGAAATTCGCATTGTACATGCCTTGGAATCATAATCTCCAGGTTTCAGATCCTGATTTCTTCTTTGTACCATAACATCTAACAAACCCTAGAAATACTTATCATCCATAGCTTCAAGTTCTTGTTGCGTCATTGTTTCCTTTGGTAATTCCGGGATTGGATTACCTCATCCGATTGGAATACCAGTCAACCGAAAGAAATCTAGAGGGGTCAAACCTATCTCAAACTCATAGAAATGAAAGGTTCTAGTCTTCTTTCCACCACCTTGATGTGATTATAGAAGTGGTAAATAAAGTTCGTTCAACTCGGACTTGATGAGATTGGTTTAAGACTTAAAAATAAATACAAGGAAAATATATATACACGATTGTCACGATATCGAGAGGTACTGAGACTCAGGATTCCACCAAACTCATAACATAGGGTTCAAATATTAATTCTTTTAACAATTATAGCTCAATAAATAAAGACATGGACTCTTATTTTTTCCGAGGTAGATTCTCAAAATATTAGTTGTAAATCCTAAGCATGGGACGTCAAAACATCTAAGCAAGCATGACCCATCAGATGAGATGACAACTAATTAATCAAAATCATAAGTCAATTTTAATTAGTGCAAAAGTCATATAAGAATTAAATATACTTACCCACGTATGATTTTAGGATTTCTCCGTCATCCCAGCGTTGGGGTTTAGCTCTTCATGATGAAAACACGCTCCAAAGATATAAACATGGCTCAAAAGGTGTTTTATTGAATAAAAATATTATTACAGCGAATCTGTAACATATATAATTGTTACAGAGTCAACTGTTACAGAAATTGTTGCAAACTGAAGATAATAGTTACTAATGGACTGTTACAAGATTCTGAATTTAAGACCCTATGAAACGACTGTCCTTTACAACCTTATGTTATTCAGCTTAGTCTTCTTCCTGCTGCTGCTGCAACTTCTCCTGCAGCGTACCCCCAACTCCCGATCCCTTCTCAGACCTCCCATCAGTCTATATATATTCCAACAGGTAACATAATGACTCGATTTATCTAGTTTTCTTCTCTCCAAAGTCTCGGGTTTTTCTTTCACCGTAAATCACGATAATATCTCCTCAAATCTCTTTACGCGTCTCTGTGTTTGATACACTCGAATCCTGGAAGTCCTATGCTTGCACGCGTCTTCCATATTTACTCAAACAAATCCCGTAAACAAATCCTCTTTCCTTCCTTAACACAAACAATTCCCGTAATAAGTTATCTTCCTTGCTTTCCGAGAATACGATGGAATCTACCATTTTTATCGCAACCAACTTCCTTACCAACCTTGTTTTAGTGTAATAGGGTCATTCCAACCAATTTCCGTTAAAATCTCCCATAGAATCTCGTTCAAATTCTCGCCTGAAGAACCGAGAAAGCTCATACCCCTGTTTTGTGTCGTCTAGATGATCCAGCCCAACTCAGTCGGATTTAAACACCATATCAATCCTGTTAATCACTATCAAGCCCACAGTCCTTACCCGTCATTGAATCTCGTTAAAACTCCTTCAAAATTCGATCGAAATGTTACGCAGTTGAAAGCTTCCTTTTCCCGCCAATTTCAAATTCAAACCTAGGAAATAATGACCTCCCCTTAACAGTTGCTGGTGTGTGGATAGCAGTAGGGTGCCCCTTAGTAATTGAAGTGCCCCTTATCCAAACTGAGAGTCCGAATAGTAATTTTCTCCCACCAGCACAAATACCACTTTTCGAGCTAATTTTCCAGCAAAAGCTTATTTCTCCAAAAACACCTACAAAGACATAAAATGACTAAATAAGTACAAAATCGAGCATTATAATTACACAGAATTGAGATCATATCAGACACATAAATGTGTCTATCAAATATCCCCAAACTTATTATTTTCTCGTCCTCGAGTAAACAAAATAAAATCCTAACTCACTGTCGCAGGCATCGTCGATTGTATTTAGTGTATGTAATAAGCCTTTAAACCCCTAGGTGGCCCTAGTGGCCGAGTTATAGTCTCGGGAGGGCTTACAAGAGATATACCCACAAAACCTTTACACTCCAGACCCTAGCTATCTAGGCAGAACCTTGGAAGGCACTAAAGAATCTCCTCGGTTGGCATACTTATTGACTACAGGAGGAAGTACCCTGATGCGAAATTCCAATTGTTGTACACGAGTTCGCACTCAATCATACTAAAATTCATATAAAGTGACAGATCTCTACTCAGATAGTTTCTGAACATCGTAACCGGAGTCAACCAATCACATGGATAGATTAAGAAGATGGATGTATAGAAAAACGTAGATGATGTTGAATAAGGTGAACCTATCCTAATGGACTGAGATACTGGTCTGGACTAATATCAACACACTGGCATATACAAGGGAACCAGTGGTCGATAATCCTAACTCTAGGTCAACTCATCTGGTATATACAAGAGTACCAGTGGTCGACTTTATTGTATTTATTCCAGTTGGTTTGGTGGTCTGGTCTCATTCATTTTTTATTTATTTTTTTTTCAACTCTTTTTTCTTTTCCTCATCTCAGTCACTCTATTTCACTCTAGCAATGGTAAAAAGAACAAAAAGAAGTGATCAGGATTCTTTCGATGTTTCCATCACGAGATATGGCGAAACTACCATGTTTTTCTTTTCTTCTAACACCTAAGCTCTGTGCTTTTATGAATAGACTCTTCTAGATGTTTCCATCTAATCAGATTGGTTCCTCAACTTCTACAACCAAAATGCTTCCATCCACTTAGATTGGTTAGTGCCATCCTTAATAGGCATAAATTTGTAGGCTCTGGAGTTTATTTATTGCAACTAAAAAGTTTTTCCCATACCCCCAAGCTTAAATCTAACATTGTCCTCAATGTTCTAAAGATGAAATTAAAAGCATGAACAAGGAAAAATTGTTACCATTTGAAGCAAAAGAGTCAAGGAAAGATATTACCGTGTCGCAAAAATATTGGGTTACCTCCCAAGAAGTGCTAAGTTTAACGTCTTCATCTAGACATAAGTAAGAATTAATCACCTCATAAAATCATAAAGTAATAGCCGGAATTTCTATGGGTCATCAAAACCAAAGAGAGCTATCACAAGTAAAAGGAATCTGCAACCTGCCAAGAAAATAAACAAATAAAACACATCCTTGTCTATTTTCCTGTTTAAGACAACTACATCTAGCTGTGGTTCAGGTTCAGGCTCTATGAAAGGGTCCAAATACAATATTTTCATGGGATGCATTTCCTCGTAGCTAAGATCTGATTCAGGTATCAAAGTCTGGAAAAAATTAGAAGCACATAATAATAACCTGAATAATTGAGGATCCTCTAAGTCAATCAAATTTGACTTACATAGATGACCATAATTGAAGTGGTGGTCATTCTTAAATAAATGTGTCGATTCTAATATACGAAAGTACTTAGGTTTAGTCTCAAAACTTAATAATTGACACATCTGAAACATATACGTTCCCACAATTGGTTGAAAAATATTTGGTGGGAAAATAAAGTCAATCTGGGTGTTATCGCCTGGGAAAACCACATCAACCAGGGGATGGGTTTCTAACAACTGAACTTCTTCCTGGACATTATTAGGTTCTGGAGAGCTAGTATGAAGGTGATCTGGCACAATATTTGAGGCACATATATCAAGTCCCAAGTGAGGGATCTCTACAAAAGGCAAAGGTGAAGTACGAGGAGAATGATAATCACCCCTAAACTTAGAGTTTTGGGTGTCTCTAGATAGACTAGCTACAATTTCCATAATTTCTAGGTCTTCGGATTCCTGAAAATGGTCAATTGCTTCTTCTAGGTTATACTCGGGTGAAACATCCTCACTAATATTTGAACTCTCTATGAGTCTATCTTCTTTATCTAAGACTAATGTTTCTAAATCGCTAGACTCGAAAACAATATTCTCAGAAGAAACTCGTTCCTCAAAACTATCATCGGCTTCGTAATCAAAAGGAAATTCTACATCGTCTAAAACGGGGGTATATCTAGTCAAATCCTCTTCCTTTTGAATAGGTGAATAATTATTAAAATTATTTGGATTTGAACTAGAAATATTATCATTGTAAATCTCAATTGGAGTAACAAATTCCTGATCACTATGCCTACTTATTTCAAATTCTTCATCAACACTATCCTCATCATAATCATCATTATAATAGCATGAAAATGGTTGAACCTCATCTAAACATGTAGTGTTACCAATTCTAACCTCGTCATCTTGATGATTGTGTGAATAACTATCTTCAATTTCAAGGGTATTATTGGAAACACTATATTGGAAATTAAGACTATCTTGAGCAGTTCTTTCCTGGGCCTCTAACAACATTTTATGAGTCGACTCACGTGACTTCCTGATTTTATCTAGGAAAGAAGGTTCACATGTTGCATTGCGTTCGTCCATAACTAAGTTATTCATCTCAGTTGAACTACGTGTCGACTCAAGTAACTTTTGTGCTGACTCAGCTAACTTATGTGCGGACTCTACTAGAGAGAAATTTTGCTCATATGACCGATGGGCGTATGGATAGTAATTAGGCTCACCATGGTATGGACCATAACCTTCAAAAGGCTGATGTTCCCAACCACTATTCACATTATGGTCAAAGTAGTAACGTCCATTTTAAAACTCAGTCGGATATTCGTTGTATTGGCTATTGTAATACCAGTTCGACATTCTATTGCAGGGATGTGAGTTGTCACACAAAATTAAACCGACTGACAGGGGATTCATGGGTGGATAGAGTCTTACCTCCCGTACCAGACGGGCGATGAACCGTTGAAGTCGACTCAGGCCACCGACTCCGATGTTCAGTGTACGAACCCGAGGGGCCGAGACAGTATCCTAACTGTCGTCCTTCCCTGCAAATAGTTGATATTTAATTTTTGACCCTTCCTTAGGGTTTAAAAATAATGTCCAAGAATGTCCAAAAAGTCCATAAATAAAAATGTCCAAAAAGGAAAAGAAAAATTACAAAAATAACACCCTATTTACAGTTTCTGAAATTAAAACAAAATAACTATATACAAAATCTTCTTCTTCACTCCTTTCAGATTCCTCTTTCGTTTCCTTCTTTCGCGATGCTTTCCTTTTATAACACTTTTTCATCCCTTGCAGCTTCGCTCCAAATTTGAAAAGAATCGAAAAATACCAAAACGCGCAAAAAAGAACAAAAAATAATAAAAATAAAAATAAAAATAAAACAAATCTAAATACAAGTCCGCGTCGGCGGCGCCAAAAATTGATATGATTATAGAAGTGGTAAATAAAGTTCGTTCAACTCGGACTTGATGAGATTGGTTTAAGACTTAAAAATAAATACAAGGAAAATATATATACATGATTGTCACGATATCGAGAGGTACTGAGACTCAGGATTCCACCAAGCTCATAACATAGGGTTCAAATATTAATTCTTTTAACAATTATAGCTCAATAAATAAAGACATGGACTCTTATTTTTTCCGAGGTAGATTCTCAAAATATTAGTTGTAAATTCTAAGCATGGGACATCAAAACATCTAAGCAAGCATGACCCATCAGATGAGATGACAACTAATTAATCAAAATCATAAATCAATTTTAATTAGTACAAAAGTCATATAAGAATTAAATATACTTACCCACATATGATTTTAGGATTTCTCCGTCATCCCAGCGTTGGGGTTTAGCTCTTCATGGTGAAAACACGCTCCAAAGATATAAACATGGCTCAAAAGGTGTTTTATTGAAGAAAAATAGTATTACAGCGAATTTGTAACATATATAATTGTTACAGAGTCAACTGTTACAGAAATTGTTGCAAACTGAAGATAATAGTTACTAATGGACTGTTACCGGATTCTGAATTTAAGACCCTATGAAACGACTGTCCTTTACAGCCTTATGTTCTTCAGCTTAGTCTTCTTCGTGCTGCTGCTGCAACTTCTCCTGCAGCGTACCCCCAACTCCCGATCCCTTCTCAGACCTCCCATCAGTCTATATATATTCCAACAGGTAACATAATGACTCGATTTATCTAGTTTTCTTCTCTCCAAAATCTCGGGTTTTTCTTTCACCGTAAATCACGATAATATCTCCTCAAATCTCTTTACGCGTCTCTGTGTTTGCTACACTTGAATCATGGAAGTCCTATGCTTGCACGCGTCTTCCATATTTACTCAAACAAATCCCGTAAACAAATCATCTTTCCTTCCTTAACACAAACAATTCCCGTAATAAGTTATCTTCCTTGCTTTCCGAGAATACGATGGAATCTACCATTTTTATCCCAACCAACTTCCTTACCAACCTTGTTTTAGTGTAATAGGGTCATTCCAACCAATTTCCGTTAAAATCTCCCATAAAATCTCGTTCAAATTCTCGCCTGAAGAACCGAGAAAGATCATACCCCTGTTTTGTGTCGTCTAGATGATCCATCCCAACTCAGTCGGATTTAAACACCATATCAAGCCTGTTAATCACTAGCAGGCCCAAAACAGTCCTTACCCGTCATTGAATCTCGTTAAAACTCCTTCAAAATTCGATCGAAATGTTACGCAGTTGAAAGCTTCCTTTTCCCGCCAATTTCAAATTCAAACCTAGGAAATGATGACTTCCCCTTAACAGCTGCTGGTGTGTGAATAAAAGTAGGGTGCCCCTTAGTAATTGAAGTGCCCCTTATCCAAACTGAGAGTCCGAATAGTACTTTTCTCCCACGAGCACAAATACCACTTTTCGAGCCAATTTTCCCGCAAAAGCTTATTTCTCCAAAAACACCTACAAAGACATAAAATGACTAAATAAGTAAAAAATCGAGCATTATAATTACACAGAAATGAGATCATATCAGACACATAAATGTGTCTATCACACCTCTCACATAAATCTTCAGTTAATCCCTTATCTGCATACTTAAAATTAAATTGGAATACAGACTCGAAACCACAATATTGAAGAAGTAGAATTGCACGGGGGTTGTTATGAACCACTATCTTGTATAATTTATTTACGTTTTTCCAAGCTACTCCTAAAATTTGCGTCTCTCTTTTTAACTAAGTTCTCTGCCTTATGTTGTAACGGTCCGACACCTTGAGATAGTTGGGATAACTTCTCATACCTAGACCAATCGATATTCTCCATTATTTAACAGATCAAAGAGTAAGGGAAGCACAATCAACATGTGAATAACAAACAATCAAATTCACATAACATTGAGGTATGCACAATGCTCATATGAAAACCTCCATTAAAATGATATTAACAACATCAATTCCACCCCTATAATCATCTAAACATCAACTCAAAACAATACATGAGTTAGTCCTTAAACTCGTTGCAAAATGCTCTAATGAAACCTCCAACAAAATCATTTTGACAACATCAATTTCACTCGTATATTCATCTCAACATCAACTCAAAACAACAAATGAGTTTATCCTCAAACTCATTGCAAAATGCTCAATATAAATTTATTGGCATGCTTATCAAATTACAAATCACAAATACCTTCCACCATGCATATAAAGACAATTTAATCATTCATCAACAATCATGAATTAATGAATCAAGCAATCAATTTTTGTTTCACCAAAAAGAACCCAAATAGCCAAAACTCTAAGTTAACATTCCATCTTTTTCAGATCAATTCAAAAATTACCCTACTGCTCCATAACAACATAATTAAGTTTTTACATAGAAGAGGATCGAATTCAATCCTTTATAACTAAATTCAAAAACCCAAAATTAATGAAAATTAAAATTGCATACCTTGTGTTGATTTGTTGATGAAATCTCCCAAAAATACCACCAATAGATTCCCCACCACTTCTAGAACAACCCCTTCAAAGATTTTATGCTAGAAAACACTAAATCATCTTGAATCAACCCATGGGAAGTGAGGTTCTACGGGTTTAGGTTGAAGAATAAGAGAGAAAGAAAGAAAAGAGAAGAAGGAGTGCGGCGTCTGTAAGATTTAGGGTTCTCCTGGCCACGCACTTTGAAACCGCAGATTGACTGGTCAACAAGATCAATATGCTGTTAAGAACGACGCATTTTAGTTTTCCAATGATACGCAGTTAGAAAATGTGTGCTGCGTGGGTTCAAAACGCGTATCTACTAGGAATTTCGGATTCCCATTGCGCCCGGGCGTTGTATTTTGCTGACGTGGATCCAAGAATAAGCTTGAATCTTGGACCAAGGCTGGGTCTAATGGGATCCAAGATACAAGATACGCACTATTGACGTGTCGTTTTTTAGGGTACTGTTATCCTGATTCCCAGTGAGTGCTTCGTTTTGCTTGGATCCAAAATGGAAGTAACCCAGGCACGCACTTTGAAACCGCTACGAAAAAAGCATTATACGTCGTTCCTAACTGCGTACTGTCGAATATTCTATGGAAATATTCTCCCGCACGCACTTAGGAAGTGCGTGCCACGGAGATTAATTTCTAAAAAAGCAAAGAGTTAGGTCTCATGCCTAGACTAGTGGCGTGCCGCGCCGTTTCTAGTGGCGTGTCACGCCACTTCAAACTGTGCATCTGGAAGGAATCTTGGATCCCCACTGCGGACGGGCGTTGTGTTTTGGTGATGTGGATCCGGTGAGAAACTGGAATCTTGGCGTACCATTAGACCCAGCCTTACTCTATGGTTGGCTGTGTACTACAAGGTTTCTCTTCCATTCTGAGGTTTTCATTTCACGCAGAAGACTGCAAAATGTATAGATAGTCACGGGTTACAATTATTGTACCTCACCACTGTATCTGTTTATGGTGTACAATTGTCACGGGGGTAACTTTTTGGAATCTTTTCTTTTCGGAAAGTGCATATCAAATGAGGATGATACTGCCAAATGCCAGTCAGTCCAAACATATTCCATAGTGTTTGAATGGAGAAGGGCTGAGGGCGACGGCCAGTTTAAATCGATGACTGAAGAGCTAATTAAGATTGAAGGCTATTATTGGGGCGTCACATTTTATTAGAGGGGCGTCACCTAATAGGACAAAAACGGATCACCCATAAATAATATCAAAATCATTTATCTCAAATAATTTTGTAATGACTAAACAACTCTTATTTAGTTAATTTTAATTTAATTTAATTAGATAAAAATTAAATTAATGAATTTTGTTATATACTTGGTGAATTCTGGGACAAAGTTTTTGTGGGAAGAAAAACTGGCCGTAAAATAAACTTCTACGGTTGGAAATAAATCAAATCTAGACGTAAACTCACTTCTACGTTTGGAAATATTCCAAACCTGGACGTAAAATCACTTTTACGGTTGGAATTAAAAGATAACTGGACATAAAATCAGATTCTACGGTTGGAATTAAAAGGAACATGGACGTAAAATGAGCTTCTACGGTTGGAACTAATTCAAACCTGGACGTAAAACTACATGCAAATAAAATTCTAGGTTGCAATTAATCCAAACCTGGATGTAAAATCACTTCTACGGTTGGAAATATTCCAAACCTGGACGTAAAATCACTTCTACGGTTGGAATTAAAAGAAAACTGGAGGTAAAATCGGATTCTACGGTTGGAGTTAAAAGAAAACCTGGACGTAAAATGAGCTTCGTTGGAACTAATCCAAATCTGGATGTAAAATTACATGCAAATAAAATTCTACGGTTGGAATTAATCCAAACCTGGACGTAAAATCACTTCTAGTTAAAGGGTAATCAAGACATTTTGTATATGTGTTAGGATATCCCATAACCACTTTTTTGGACATTAAGAATCCAAGTAAAGCCCCTCTATTGGAGTGTGATGCCCCAATAATGGCCTTCTTAAGATTCTATGGTGGCTAGTAGCGCATAAATGGCAATATCACATCCCGGCCTGGATGCTTGAGCTTGAGCTACTTCTGCCATGATGACTGTCGCAAAGAGTCTGAGAGAAAGAGTTTTGTTGTGTGTTCTGGTGATGGAGAAGAGTGAATTATAGACGATTTATGGTGCAAAATGTAGTGGGTAGTCACGGGTGGTAACTCTTATTGGAATATTTTCGAAACCTGTTTTGATGCATACTGAAATTTTTTGAGGTACTAAATAATGCCAAAATAGGGTCACTAAATAAAAAAATAACATCACCCCTTATCCACCCTTTTTGATAATGGCATAACTACCCTTACATAATTGGTGTTAATGATTATGATTAGATTTGATTAGCTAGGAATTTTAAGGATTGATTAAAAATTATATTATTAGTGGTGAATTAGTAGATAAATCAAATTTATGTGAGAGAGTTGGGATTCTTGAGAGGAAGAAGAAGAAGTGAAAATATTTGGGTTTTGAATTTTGATATTTTAATGATTAGAAGTGACCAAAATGTGTGATTCAAATCATAGGTAGACTTCTATACGAGGTTTAATTTCTTTTTATAAGTTGAATCTGTCAAAAAATTTAATTTTTAAAACCCAGATCTACTGACCAGATGAACAGTTCGGCTGATAACTTTTCAGCCGAACCTCAGTTTTTTGAAAATATACCTAGGTTCGGCAGACAAGTTATCAGCCGAACCTAGGTATATTTTCAAAAAACTGAGGTTCGGCTGGAAAGTTATCAGCTGAACCTAGGTATATTTTCAAAAAACTGAGGTTCGGCTGAAGAGTTATAAGCCGAACTTCACTCTGTAACTGACGAATTTTGGTTCGTCTGATTCGAACAAAATCTAGCAAAGTCGCATTAGCCGAAC
>NC_039358.1:214005071-214144164 GCF_003573695.1 Papaver somniferum
GTTCGGCTGAAAAGTTATCAGCTGAACCTAGGTATATTTTCAAAAAACTGAGGTTCGGCTGAAAAGTTATCAGCCGAACCTAGGTATATTTTCAAAAAACTGAGATTCGGCTGAAAAGTTATCAGCCGCACTTCACTCTGTAACTGACGAATTTTGGTTCGGCTGATTCGAACAAAATCTAGCAAAGTTGCATTAGCCGAACATAGTGTTTCTCTAAATCATACACTAGGGTCGGCTCAAAATTGATACTCCAAGATCAGCCGAACTGATCTTCTGAAAACCCTAATTTCACCTTTGAAATCATATTATATCGATCAAACAAAATAAAATCAATCAAAAACAAGATGGGTTTGTTACACATACATTCTAAAATACATATAAAAGCAATTGAGATTTGGATTTCGCACTCCAACATCGCTCACTTTGATTCGTGTTTGCTTTGCTTGATCAATTTCTTGATTGAATTTGAGTCCAAGATGTTTGAGTTTAAAGTTTATTTTGATTTTTGATTTTAGGTTTTTGATGATTAGGGCACTCTAATAATTTAAATTGTTTAAAGATATATAGGTAATTGCAGTACCTTTAGACATCCCTTATAAACCCACCCTAAATAGTATAATGAATGAGTATGCCTCGAAACAAGTTTCATATTTTCAACACTACTCTACTATGCACCAAGTGACAATTTTGGCAGGCCTTGAAATGCTCTAGGCATAAATAACGGGACCATAAAAGCCCAGTTCCATTTCGTCGAATTTGTTTCCAAAATGTATGTGTCCAACCAAACTATACATACCAACCATTTTGAGCGATAATTAATAGGGGAAAGCGATAATTAATAGGGGGAAAGCTGGTTTAGTCTAGGATATTTGACTTCTAGTCGGTATTGGGTGGATTTGATAATAAGCTTTCCCCCTATATTTTTTTTTCTTTTTTTGGAGTTTATATTTCCTTATCACCCTTCAGACCGGCGAATGGAATCAGAACTTGGTCGAGTGATCTGTGCAAGGGTATACTAAAACAGAAGTGTCAGTCTGATAAGGATACTGCACATATATTGGACTCGTCCAATGATATGAAAAATCAACAGGCTAGAGAAGAAAACTAATAGATAAAGATTGAAAAAGACTGCACATTGAAAAGTTCCCACATGCAGGACCCAAATTCATCACGTGATTCGCGTCCAATATCTAGAACCTCATCTGTATGATGAAGAACCTTAACAAATATACAAAAATAGTGTAAGTTATATTTCTAATCAGTAAACTGATTACCTAATTAACGCCATGGAGAAAGGAAAAGAGATTGTATAGACATTACCTCGACCAATTGATTTTCTCGTAGTAGTGTAATACTTCTGTATCGTGTTTCTTTTCTTCTTCTACTTTTGTCTCAAACATTTCGATATGATTGTTTACTTCCATTTTAATAATTCACATACGAATCAAATTAACAAACTAAGTGTTTAGATGTTGGCTATGGTTTGCTAATACGTGATTAATGAAAAAAATAATTAGGGTTAAATGGGATGTGCACGGTTAGGGTGGGAAGATTAAAGGGTGACACAGGAAAATAAACTCTAAATATCTAAAAGCATTTTTTTAATAGGGGGAAAACTTATTTTAAATCTACCCAATAAAGACCAGAAGTCAAATAACCTAGATCAAAACCAGCTTTCCCTTTAACAAAAGTGGCTTTCCCCCTATTAATTATCTTTTGAGCATTAACAAAAATTCTGAAAAACAATAGTGAAAAATGAATGCACAATGTCTATGCATCGAAAGAAAAGTCAGGTTTCCATGAATTTGGAGAATTATATTTGTCATTTTACTTTTCTAGGTAGTTTCAAATTTGTTATAGCCGTTGAAACACTTTGTGCTACATTCTTTTCCTTAGTCAAGGTTTTTACCGATATTGGTTTTCCTTGGAAAGGTTTTAAGGTTTTCAACGAGACAAATGTGAGTCCTATTTTATTCCAAGTTTTTAGAGGTACATCCCTGTCTAGGGCAACCTTCAATGAAATTGTCCAAGTTATTTAGCCGATTTTGTTATAAATCGACTTATTCTCAAAAAAACAAATTAAAAAAATATAAAAAAATATGATGTCATGATGAATCTAGTTTAATTAGTTTAACACTTCAGCATAATAGGGTTTTGAACTTATTGGGTATATTCTCTATAAGTACTTATGGATATATAAAATTTGTAAAATTCGAGTATATAATTATTATTTTAAAGGTTTCATTTTCTGACATCGTTATTTAAAGTTTCATTCATAATGGTCGTTGGTTAAAAGTTTTGTGTTTGTTGTTAGGCACCAGTCAAATGGCATAGTTAGGCACTTTTGTACCCATTATGCACCAGTCAAATGGCATAGTTAGGCACTTTTGTACCCATTATGGATATGGCAAAGTGGCAAATATAATTGTGTAAGTGCCAAATATACCACTTAGACATACGCGATGGTCATAAAAGCGTCAGTGATAGTCTTTATGCTTGTGTTTTTTGGTCATTGCTTGGTTACGCATTATTTAATAGAATCCATGGGGTGTAATCCACGGTTCGGTTCAACTATGAGGCCCAAATTTTCGATGTCGCTCATACGATTGTCAAATTCAGTACGAAGCCCGTGTCTTTTCTTCCTCTTCTTTTTCGTTTCTGTATTACCGAAGCCTGTTAATAGTAACTCAAACAAGTGAACAACATTGAGTCACTAAGTTTTCTTTCTACAGATTCCATATCATCTTATTGTGGGAAAAAAATGCATGTTTCTTTGAACTCGTATCCTCCAACCAAAATCTTTCACGGTAATCATTTCATTTTCTATGCCAGTAGTCTGCAAGGTTTCTCTTTCCATTTAAGGTTTTCACTTCACCGCTGTAAAATATAGATAGTCACGGGTGATAATTATTGTACCTCACCACTTTATCATCTTCATGGTACTGTACAATTCATCACGGAGGCTTACTTACATTTTAGAATCTTTTCTGTTAGAGCATAGATCGGTTGAACCCACCAAGCGTTGGTATGTCAAGTTTGGTTGTCATATTTTAGTGTGTCAAAACTCATCTAAGAGTCGCTTGATTATGTACTAGAGACAACTTCGTTTAGGTTAGACTAGAAAGTCTAGGAATGTTGAGACATACAAGTATTACTCGAATACCTGAAGAATGTGAAGAAGTAACGATCTACAACGACGACATCATCCTTCCTCTTAAGGTTAGTAATATTGACTTGAAATGTTTCATTCCTAACGTATCTTTCAAGTCGTGTTATATTGAAAAAATAACTGCGAAGATGTGTATTGGATATATTACTCTAGTAGTGAGACATGATCATATGATCATAGTATTAGGGAATTAGACTACGAAGAATAACGCTTATCTTTTGAACTTCGTAGATATGACGTCGACATAACTTATGGATGATGTTATGATTATGTGAATGGGTAATGGTGAAGATTTCATCATAGGAAACAATGTTTTACATTTGTTTAAAGGAAGAACATTCATGAACTTTTTTTATGATTTCATGAATCGAAAGAAAATCGCTAGGCTTATTGGTACGGTTATTCATTGCAAATCTTTGGATTACCAATATGTGTGAGATGGTAGAACCGATCGTAACTTTGTTATGTATCTAGGTACAACTAATCACAATGCCTGACTTATGATTTGGTATGACTAGTTTTGATTAATTAGTGTAACCGATCCTAAGTAATCACCTGAGATGGTATGATCGATATTTGTAATTGGTGTGACCGATCCTAGTAATTGGTGTGACCGATCACAGAAAGTTGTATAATCGATCCTTATAATGGGTGTAACCGGTCCTAGTAATTGGTGTAACCGATCTTGGTAATTGGTGCAACCGATCCTAGTGACTGGTGTGATCGATCAAAAGCAACACCATGAGTATATGATAACCGGTCCTGGTAATTGATGTAACTGATCCTGGTAATTGATGTAACCAGGACTGGTAACTTGTGTGACGATCACAAGTGTTTCCATATTAGGGTATAACCGATCCTAGTGATTGGTAGAACCGATTGAACCCATGGATGTGATTTGATTTTTGATCAATCACATAGTAGTATTGGAATACAGGTGAATCAATTCTAAACTTGTTTGCAAGTGTGGTAAAAATGAATCCAAGAATGTAAATATGAAAGATGATTCACAGAGAAAAGTTGTCAACATACTTTGAACATGGACAGTAACTCTTATCATTTATTGTTCAAAGATATTCCTTAGTACTCAAGAAGATCCTGTACCGAAATAAATTAAGAATCTTTTAATTAAGATTAATTTTATATGCTTTAATTACCAGAATTTAAATGCATATCTCTAGAAAATAAAAATTAGTAATGTGCATTTACTAATTGGAGATATTCTATTGAGAGATTTCGGAAAATATTGGACAAACATTTACTGGAATTATGAAAAACGAATCTTGCCATTCATTGTATATTTTGAGAATATTTTCGGTTTTGGAAAGTTCTTAGTGTCCAAACTTCCTTGGTCTATAAATACCTAAGTTTGCATTTCTAGCAAACCATCCTAGACCCAGGAAAACTTCATCTTTTTGTTATTTCTGGTGGAACCGTCTATTCGGATAGGATAATACCTTAATTAGGTGAAATCTGTTAAGAATGCTCGTTTAAAGACTTCTGTGGGATTAAGAAGCGTCTACGAGTACCGTTTGTGGGAAACTGGATAATTGCAGTTTATTTTAGTTTTCGATTGATTTGATTGGCTAACGATTGTTGAAAATTTGATTGCACCTAGTTTGTTTATTCTTGAGAATCTTCTCTTCTGATATAAGATTCACTCAAACTAGATCGAAGTATCGACGGGATCTTTAGAACTGTTTGTAGATCTAAAGACATCTTGTGATAATCCATTGTTAACAAACTCCATTTTATGTGTGATTAATCACAAGAGATTCAAGTGGTGTTGTGCATGTTTTATTGAAGATTAAAGAAGATTTGAAGACGAAAAATATTTCTTATTGGTTTCTCATATCTTTGTGTTGCACAAACCTTGATCGGCTGGGATCCAACTAGAATCGGATTTATTCGATTGATCAGTTGCGTGAGATCGGCATTCACAATATTTCTCTTTGAGATTTATCTGGATTGAGTGTGAATCTAAACTTGACTACTTTTATAGTTATTGGATAGATTGATCTAACCAGGAAAAGGAGTGTATTAGCTTAAACAGAAGAGCCTTTGCATATGACTTGAGATATCTTTATCTTAAAGAATCAATAGGGTTGTTACCAAATAGATTTGTTGTTCCTTTACTGTTTAGAATACGATCCAAAGGAATTGTTCCAGTGCGTGCACTCATCGAAGTCGGAAGCGCAGGGATACTGAGGAAACTAAGTGAACTAGGGGTAGTTGCTTGGCCGCAACTATACGATGTTGGTTTAGATTTTTTATAGCGGCTTAATTCTAAGAGTATTCGATTTTGGACTTGTTCCTGGGTTTTTCTGCATTTACGGTTTCCTCGTTAATAAAGTATTTTTGTGTCTTTTACTTTTCTATTTCCGCAATTATAATTAGTAAAATACAAAAACGTTAACTCCGCTTTGCTTGATGGTGATCCTATAGAGTTTGGTTAAGTCTGAACCTATTATCAAGTAATCACACTTTGGTTGTCGTATTTTCTCGATCCCGTATCCATAGACAAACACGCAAAGTATGAATATCGATTTGTAGTATTGTCTCGACTTTGTCCATAGACAATCACTTTCGGTAAGAGGACTTATAGGTGGATAAATTAAAGATTGTGGTGTATTCAGGTAACCTCGTCTTTTCAGTTGGTATCAGAGCAGGCAAACACGAAAAGATATAACAATCTATGTTTGGTGCGATCCAACCTATAAGAAATGAACTAGAGTTCACATGAATCGATTTCAGTTAACTTACCGCCAAGATTTGACGGAATAAACTATCTATGGTGGAAATCTGCTATGAGATCTTTTCTTCAATCACGAGACTTTAATACTTGGCTATTAGTCGTCGATGGTTATAAGGGCCCGAAAGTAGAAAACTCGGAAATTGAGTTTAAACGCTTAGTGGATTATATAAGCGAAGAAAAGGCTTTTGCAAAGCAGAATGCAGATGGTTTGAATGTTATTATACATGTTGTAAGTCATGATCTACAACATCGTGTATCAATATGCCAAACTTCAAAGGAATCTTGGGATAACCTTCAGATCGTATTCGAAGGTAACTCATCAGAAAAGGAAGCTAGACTTCAAACTCTCACTTACGGTTAGGAAAACCTTCGAATGGATGACAACGACACTTTTGAAGAGTTTCATATTAAACTCTTTGAGATAGTTAACGCTTATTTATCTCTTGGAAAGACTATTTTTGAAAAAAGATATAGTGTGAAAAATTCTCAGATCGTTGTCATCTAGATACGAATCTAAGAAACATGCAATCATAGAGGCAAATGATCTTTCAACACTTTCACGAAGCACACTCCTTGGAAAGTTAAAGATTTTTTTATCATGAATCACAATCTATTCAAGCTAAAGGAATTGCTTTTAAAGCTGCAAAATTTCCAAAACTCCTGTGGAGAAAGATAGATTGATGGATGATTCTGATGAACTGATTGCAGAAGATTCTGATGATGAAATTGAACAGTCATTATCATTAATCACTAGACAGTTTCGAGATCTCTTATAGAAGAGAAATAAGAGATTTATAAAATATGATCATCGATCTTCTTGACCCCATGATCGAGTTCCTGTCAAGAACAAAAAGGATCAAGAAGAAGATGATGAATATCAGCCTCAGTGCTTTAAGTGTAAAGGTTTTGGTCATATGGCTAAATACTGTCCTAATCTTAGGAAATATACTGGAAGCAAAGCATTAGTTGTAACTCTAGACGAGAACTCTGATTCATATGATTCTGAAGAAGAGGAAACAACTAATATTTCACTAACTGTTAATTTGATTCCCTCTTCCTCCATTAGTGACTTAACCATTTTAAAAATGGACATGTCTTCCGATGTTGAAAAATCATCTAATGGTAAAGGGAAAAATAAGATAAAGTGTAAAACTGTCTCAAATACAAGGATTGCTAAAAAGTGCATATGTAACTCCAGCCCATCTCAAGAAACTTCGTTAATTCGAGGTAACAAGAAAATATTTTTCCGTACGATACTAGATCAAGGACACACTGGTTGTTCTAAATCCCATGATGACAGAAAATCTCATACTAATACCGCCTAATAGGTATTAGAATTGCATCCTCACCTTGTGTGCCGAATTTGTGTGTGAGGAAATAAAAATCAAGGCACCTATTTGTAGATTATGGGAAAAAATCTAGTAATTTAAAATACATTTAAGATATTGTATTTATAGGAATATTATATTTTCGGAAGTATGAAAAATATAAAAAGATCCTTCTCATTCTCTGGTCATTCCTTGTCTGAACTATGAGTCAGGATCCGATGTTATCTCTTGCAAAGGTTCTTGATCTGAAAGATCTCTTTAAGAATAAGTTTGCACCTTTTCTTGATGCTAAGAAACCTAAGAGGAAACATCAAAAACAGAGATTGGCTTAGCAAGAAGGAAAAAAAGAATATGCTGAAGAAATATCATTGTATTGAAATTTATACACACTTTTGCGTTCAATCAAAGACAGAATTATATGTACTTGCAGAATCCTTTACGAAAACATCTCAACTGCAAGAAATTCTGGTCAAGCAACAAGGTTATGTACTTGAAGAAATTCACAAGCTGAAAACTGAAAATAATAATCAGCTTTCCTCTAATACTGATATGAAGGATTAAGTTTCTCATAAAATAAGATAAGATTCTTATTTGGGAAAAATAGACATCAATTTTTGATTTATTTCGATTATTGTATAAGGTCTATTTTTGAATAAAACTTCAATTATTTTTGAATAAAATTATTATTTTATAATTCTTCTTGTGATAGTTTCTGATTACATAGCCTGTGCATGAATGTCTATATTTTTGTATGTGTTTTCGGTTTATGGGATGTCTGATTTCGGTTTTCATTAACCTTAATATTCGATCTCATATGATGTGAACCCTTATGATTTGTGTGGCTTTTTTATTTAGCGGGATTAAGTTCTAGCCCATGTTGGTAGGCTTTATCAAAGGATCGTAGGGTGTTCCGATTAGAACTCATATGTGAAAAGTCATATTATGTTGAATCAATTTGTGTTTACATGAGTTGTGTTTAGCATAACATATGTGTTTCGGGTTTTCAACTTTTTCTATTGGCACACATTAGTTAAAACTGATTCAACCTTTCTATGGTAAAGTTTGCCTCTGTTGTTGTTCTTTTTTTCTTGCGAGATGATGACACATACTGGGGGAGAGTTCTTATTTGAACTTGCGCTTAATGATATATCTTTCCGGGGTGAATAGGATGCGGAATCTGAGGTAACGAATTTATTAGTTAATTGTTTTCATGTTTAAGACAAGCCTGTTTATATTGCATATATTTTTTTTTTGCTTAACAAAATTTCGGTACAATTGATATATTCCATTATGATGTGTATGGATGTGTGTGTGTGTGTGTGTGATTTAATTGTTTCCGGTTAAGAAGAACTGTGTCAATTTATTTGGCTTATTGTTTGGTATCTTCTATTGTTGGGTATCAAGTGTTTTTGCTTAACGAAATTTCGTTGCGATTGCGGTGCTATAATGTCTATGTTTGTTTCAATTGCTAGAAAAAACGGGGGTCTAACAACCACACCCAATATTTCGTTTAAGCAATCTGTATGGACAAACTCCAATATAATTCCAAGAGAATCAACTAGACAGTTAGACTCGATCAATAGAAATATATCCAAGAATTATATCTTTGTTTCTCAATGTAATCAGCAAATCAATCAGATAGAATCTGTGAGCCTGATTATTATGAGAAACAACTTGAACGGTACCAAAGACCAATGTTCAAGTGTCAATCAATTTATATCAACAACCAAAGGTTGGATTATCTAATTGATTGAACTACGCACAACCTGTGATATTTCAATTATATAAAAAAATATAATAATGCGGAAAACAAATAACACAGACACCATGAAAATGCGGGGGTATAACAACCACGCCCAATATTTCAATTAGAAAACTGTATGGACTAACTCCAATATACTTTCTAGTGAATCAACTAGACAGTCAGACTCAATCTAGAGAAAAGTATATCGAGGAGTTAATATCTCTCTTTTGATTTTATCTTTACTCAAGAAAATAGAAATCTGCGAGTCTTTATCAAATACAAGGATAATAAACTTGGATGGTACCAAAGACCAATATCCAAGAATCAATCAATTTCCAATCAACAACAAAGGTTGGATTTCACAATTGATCGATACAAATGCACAACCTGTGATATTTCAATTATATAAAAAAATATAATGCGCAATAGAAATAACACAGACACCAGAAATTTTGTTAACGAGGAAACAGCAAATGCAGAAAAACCCCGGGACCTAGTCCAGATTGAACACCACACGGTATTAAGCCGCTACAGACACTAGCCTACTACATACTAACTTCGGTCTGGATTGTAGTTGAACCCTAATCAATCTCACATTGATTCAAGGTATAGTTGCGCTCCTTACGTCTCTGATCCCATCAGGATACTATGCACTTCATTCCCTTAGTTGATCTCACCCACAACCAAGAGTTGCTACGACCCAAAGTCGAAGACTTTAGTAAACAAATCCGTATCACACAGAAAAGTCTACAAGGATAGATAAATATGTCTCCCACAGATAATCCTAAAAGTTTTGTTCTGTATTTTGATAAAAATCAAGGTGAAGAAGAACTAATTGATGCCAGACTTATATTCCCGAAGAAGAACCTAGTATTATCAATCACCTCACAATAATCTAAATCGTATGGTAGCGAAACTAGATATTGCGGAATCACAAACGATAAGACGAAGATGTTTGTGATTTCTTTTTATCTTTCCCTATCGGAGATATAATCTCAAGTCAATTATTCAATTGAACTCGTACGATAGAAAATGTCAAGATCAGATCCCTCAACTGCAAGAGAAGTAGTTTCATGTGGCTTCATAATCCCAATGAAGTCTTTAAGTCGTTAATCGACAAGGTCTCGAGAAGAAACCTACGATTAAAGGAGAATCGACTCTACCAAACCAACTAGTATCACACAGGAGGTGTGGGGATTAATTTTGCACAGTTTCTAGACGTCTCCTTATATAGTTTTCAAATCAGGGTTTGCAATCAAGGTTACCTTGGTAACAAAGCATTCAATAATCATTGTTAGATGAAAAACCTGATTTATACAAGTGTTTGTGGGTGAAAACTGTTTCTGCTGATTTTGGTAATTTCGGGTGTGTGGGTGAGAAACAAATCTAAACCCTAAACAATGTACTGCACTGGAGTACTTTTGATTCGAGAGATCAATCTATACAATCCTGGCCTAAACCAAGAAATGGTTGTTCCATGCTTGCTTCGGTCACAAAGTGAAGGAGAAGGGTTGGTCTTAGGGAGGGAAGCGAATAAAGTGTTGAGACCAGAATAGTTGATTCTGGAAGTATGGGTGTTTCTTGACTTATATCAGAAAGTCGGACTAGCTAGCTGAATGAAAAGCTATCAGATGATTTCTGGATGTTGTATTTTTCTTCTGGCCAAAACTTGTTGTTGGTGGAAAATAGGAGAGACCTATTTATACAAGTTGCAACAAAACGTACCCTGGTCTCGTGGGAAGTGTAAACGATTGAGTGATGGAAGAAGGGAGTAACGGGTAATGCCTGGAATTTATGTTCCCATAATGAAGGATACGTTTACACCATTATATCTTGCCATTACTAACCGCCCCGCTTTATGATACTTTCTGTAACGGGCGTATTGCACGCCGCATGCTGTAAACCCCAGACCAATACCCTGATGAGTATCCCCCAGTTTGTGAAATGTTTTGATGTCTCGAGTGTTTTCGTGGAAAACATGTAGCACTTTTCTACGTGTGGCAAGTATTGAATGGAGAGGATTGCCGTAGGTAAATAGCATATGTGATGCTAGGCTCATTTTGTCTAGTCGAAGTGGCGCCAATAGTAGTGCATGGTGGCATGCCAGGAGCTGCGGCATGGTGGCATGCCAGTGGCTGCAACACGGTGGCATGCCAGTGGTTGTAGCACGGTGGCATGCCAGTGGTCGTGGCATGGTGGCATGCAAGTGGTCGTCGCATGCCAGTGGTTGCGGCACGGTGGCATGCCAGTGGCTTGGGCATGGTGGCATGCCAACGGGCTGCGACACGGTGGAATGCCAGTGGTTGCGGCACGGTGGCATGCCAGTGGCTGTGGTATGGCTGGCATGGCTCATGCATGCCTTCGGCGCGGCTGTGTATCCATAGCCATTGAAACATTGGCACGTCGGTGTGGAAATCTTGCTTAGGGTTTGGCTTGTCGAAACCCTAACTAGCCTATGTAGCACGTCGCATGGGGCGAGTGGCCATGTCTGGCGCGTTTGGCATGTGCATCTGGTATGTGTGCTTGGCGTGTGCGTTTTTTGGGAAACCAATTGGCTTTTCGGCCATCCAGCGCGGTTTCCTTCTTTTCATCATTGTGGCGAGTTTAAGGTAACCTGATTGGTTAATGTAAGAGGGTCGTCCAGGCATGGGAGTCGATACACTTCTGTGTGAGTGTGGAGGATTTAAAACGACCTGATTGGTCGATGTGAAGTGAGGCCGGCAAGCTAAGGCGTGGTCACACTTCCAGTGCGTTGTGGCGGATTTAATCGCCTTATTTTGGCTAAGCATAGTTTTTCGACCAACGGGGTCTAGTGTACTGCGCGAGGCGCGAAACCCTAATTTTGTAAATTGGTCAGGTTTATGAGTTTTTTGTGAGTTATCACAATAATCGGCTAGATTTTGTATGTTGCCACAAAAATCCTTATCTACAGAATGCAGTGTGCTTTCCGTCTGAGCATTTCGTGTGATGTCCTTAACTTTGGTACTTGGAGGTTCATGCCACTCCGCTGCGAGTGAACATAAATCCGTCATGCCATACCGATATTAAGGGTTCTTCCGGGGAACACATCACAGGAAGGTACTCAGCGAGTCTTGCATTGGCGAGGTGCCGAAATTTACAGAGTGTTTGGGATGGTTGCTACATTCGCCAGTCTGGAGAAATTTCATGTAAATATATTGAATGTCTCAATAAATACGCTGGTGGAGAGGTTAGCACTCACGACACCGTTTCCTTGCAGAGTGAAGTCAGATGCAAGGTTTTGCGATTTTAACCCTAAGCTAAAAACCACCATCAATATTAAGTCCCCTGCTTAGCACGTAAAAGTGGCATTGTTACGGGGTAAGCATGAGATGGTGACAGACAATAGTAAAATCGAAATAGTAAAAACGTGAAGAGATCGCCAGGGAAATTCAACTAACCTTTTGGTGGAAGGCATGAGGAATATGTGACCCTTGTGTTGGTGGATTTTGTATAAATTCTTCTTGGCCATGGGATGTCGGCACCAGTGCGACATCTTTGGCTACTGGTTAAGGAATGGTTCACGGCACTGGTGGCTAGGCTTGGCCGCAGAGGTGATGCTGGCTAGATGGAGTAGCGGATGGCGCGGCTAGCTTGGCATAGCGGATGGCGCTTGTCAGGAGCAGAAAAGTTGGCGCTTGAGAAGGTCGCAGGTGCATCGGCTATTGAGAAGAGAAACTAGCGCTGGGAGGATGCAAGATGTTGGTGATGGCTGGGGCGTGGAGTGTTGGCGCCGGCTTGGACATGGAATCAGTGGTGTTGCTTGGACGTGGAGCTGTTGGCGTTGCTGGATTGGCTTGGGCATGAATGTTGTTGGCGCTGGCTTGACATGGAGCCATTGGCTCGGCTCGAGACGCGCTCTTGGAGTGGAAGGATGGCGCGGGCTAAGTCACAGAATGGTAGAGACGGCTGCTGACTTGGATCCCAAACCCTAATTATCCGTATAAGCAAATATCTAATCCAGCTGGTATCATGCGTTTGAAGCCTTCATTCAAAGATGGTAAAAGGATTTTCCTTCTCAAGCTTCATCAATCCGCTGAATATAAGAGGTGATCTTGAATCCTTCGTTTATTCAGATCATTATAAAATCGCGACCACCCTCTTTACAGGTTTTGTCTTGTGTTTCTTCTCCTAGTTCCCATTTTGTCTTCTTCATCATGTAGATGCTGGTACGGATATGTAAAAAAAATTATTTTTTTGTAGCATATAATGGGATCTTCCAGTGACGATCGTACCTCTGAATCTTCGGCGAGGAATTTTGAAATCGACAAGACCCAGCTTTTTTCTCATGAGGAGGTATTAGACAGAATTGATTATCTGTTCCGTGAGGCTCACGAGATTATACAAGGCATGTCTCTTGCCCATCTATGCAAAGTGTGGATGTGTGTTCAGACTCTCATGGCTTCGATGGACATGAAGGAAAAGTGGAGACGTGATGAAGCATCTCGGCGCGTCGGGAGATCTCAGAATAATGAAGCTTCTCTACAACCCAGTGCTAGGGATGAACGATTGGCCTCTCGGTTGAAATGGCGGAAGACTGGGTCCATGAAAATTTTAGGCGAGAGCCAGTTTAATTACCCTGTCCATGATGGTATCGGAATCCTTGACCTTGATGCGGATGAACCGGGAAATCCTCAAGAAACTGCTGGAAAAGCGCCCGAGGAAGATGTCGACACGGTTTACGAGACCTAAGCAACTTCTGGAGTGGACGCCGAAGCTGCTGTCGGGAACGTTGAAGTGACTGCTGAGGATGTCGTCAAGGCGGATGAGGAGGCATAGGAAACATATGCCTGATCCATCGGAGAATCCATGGAAACATACGCTGGGACTGATGTTGAAACAAATGCGGGACAGGATGTGGAAGCTGCTGCTGCCGAAGCGGCTTCTGGATGGGATGCCGAAGTTGCTGCTACTGAGGCGGCTTCTGGATGGGGTGTCGAAGTTGCTTCTGCTGAGGAGGTTTCTGGATGGAACGTCTACTGCCGGAGAGGGTGCTGGGGAAAGTGCTTGAAAAAACTCTGATATAGGCGTTATTGGCCCAGGCGTCCGCAATGGACGACCATTTTTCCACCTTTGCTATTTGTTCTCGGCATGTAGCTTGATATTTCGAAGTATTTACTTTCACTTCCTTGATTTCATGGCGGAGTTAGGGTTTCGTCAAGTAACATTTCGTTATTCAGCCTTTGTGGTTTCACATCTCTGAATGAATGAATAAAACCTTCATACTGAAAAGATCAAAAACCCTTTATTCGAAAATAAGTTGCTCGACCCTCCTAGCCATCCAGTAGACGGGTAGACGCCGTACACAAATAATGTGGATGGAATTTGCCACAGGTACTAGCCGGCCTGCTGCTTTCGCAGCCAATGGCTCCGAACGACGACATCACCCATAGTAACTCAAAACAGGGGAAAATAACAACAATGGTTAAAGGTTCGACCGACCTGTTTCTTGGCCCTCCCTTGTAGTAGCATTGCTGTCACATATCCCGGAAACCAGAGGAGCGTTAGGTGAGATTTGGAGCCGGATATTTTTGAAGAAGATATATGTTCTGCTGTCTGATGATCATTTTCCTTGCATATTCCCTTCTTCAGTATTTTTTGAATAAATGTATCTTTTTTTCATGGTTTGGTTTCTCTAGTTTCCAATAGACGGGTAATGACTCTGTGAGAGTTTGGGTTTACTTGGTACTTTTCCTTTAAAATGGTTTGGGATTTTTTTTTTTTAAGGAAAGATGTTCTTTAATTGAAATCGAAAACTCTACTCATGAATGCAAGCAGTGCAATCATTTTTAGAGAAGTTACAACTATTGCATGAAAAGGGAAAATGCTGAAGGAAATGCTGAAAGGGGAACGCTGGAGGTGAAGGTAGCACAGCGTTTTAGGTATCGAATGGTTTGAGCCATCGCGAGTGAATCGTCACGCCTTCCAATTTGTCGGTATTGATGAGCTTGCAGTATCCACCCAAGATAACATCTGCCACCAGATATGGATCATCTTCCTTTTCTTTAGGCGGATCGGGTCGAGTGGCTATCTTCACTGTTATGTTTCCAACTTGAAACGAGGTCGTCTTGACTACTACATCTCCAATTTGAAACGGGTTTGAGCGTTGCGCTACCACTTGATTTTTGAACTCGTCATCTTTGGCCGTGATAGCTTCCAAATTTTTGATGAAGCATTTGAAAGACCCAACGTCCCATTCACATCTCCTAATGACGCCTGGGTTGGTAATCGGACCGAGTCCCCATGCCTGGCCGAGAGGAGAGGTGACCGGGTGTAGAAATGGTTGTTTAAACGGACTTACTTGTGTTCGGAATCTGCGGATGAACGTGGACGGGCTTTCTCCAGGCACTTGAGTTACATTGGTAAGTTGTTGATACGACAACATGTAGTCTTCAAAGTTGGACGACTTGTTGGAAATTCTTTCGGGTATCGACATCGGCAGAGGGGATACTCTTAACTTCGCTTTGTTACCGTGTACCCATGCGCGTCCCAGAATCATGTCGTAATTTGAGAGTTCTTTGACAATGTGGAATTTTCCATGTGTACAGTGTCTCCCACCTTGATTTCAAGGTTGATGTAGCCATATGCGTCCATCTCCTCTCCTTCCAAGATTTTGACCACGGTTGGGGAGCGGGTAGCCTCCTGCTTCGAAATTCCCGCATCTCTCAGAGTTTTGATGGTAACGATGTTGAAGTCAGAGGCTGCGTCGATCAATGTGTTGTCAAGTTCGGCGTTCCTTAGATAAACCGTGGTTAGAAGTCCCCAGTTGTATTTTCCAGCACCGCTTCCCGAGGGAGTTTGAGGTTATGGCGTGATTTCTTCAGTAGGAAAGAGTCGTTTTCCCGATACAACACGATTAAGGATTGTGAAGATATCTTGACGTTGTGTCTTGGAGAGAAAGAGAATTTCGCACATATGTCGCATCATGGATTGCACAGTCTCATGAACAGAGTCCCCGGAGACCATGCAACTCCTGACTGGAAGCGGATCTCTGTGAACTCTTTCGTTGTCCAATTGAATCTCCCCTGCTTCTATCTTTTCTTTGAAGATATGCTTTATCTTATTGCAGTCACCGGTCGGGTGGTGGACAAATCTGTGGTAGCGGAAATATTTGGGGTTTTCCATTTCTGCTACGGTTGGTGGGAGCCTTGTGGGAGGTATCCTGATGGCATCGTCTTGGATCCATGCTTCCAAGAGTTCAAGCACTTCCTCGGTTGGGAACGGGAAATCCAAGAAATTTTCTCCAGCTTCTTGATGTTGCATGGTAGCTTTAGCAGCGGATCTTCCGTGGCGGAGTTGTCTGTCGTGCTGGTGCTGCACGCTTGGATTGTTGTTCTGCCGCTGGAGCCTTCCTCTTTCCTTCTTCGTATACTACGCTCACAGAGGAGGGACCAATGTTGTATTGCTTATTGATGAGGCGTCTATTTCCTCGAGTTTTACGTGCGTCCTCGCTTCTGGTTGGCCTGGTTCTCTCCAACAACGCTGGTGTCGTTGTGGCCGATCATTTTGCAGCTTCATGAAGTTCGGAGAATGTCTGGAATAGAAAATTCTCTAGTAAGGCGCAGTAGATGGGAATCATGTCGTTGAAGAAAGAATCCACCAGTTGTTGTCCGGTCACGTTTGGGTCATGACAATCCAGTGCTTGAATTCTGAACCTTGTGACAAAATCATTCGGATGCTCGTTGTTTCGTTGGAACATCCTTCCTAGATATGAGAAGGTAATTTGCTCAGACACAAAGAAGTACTTCTTTTATAAAGCCGCAACCATATCAGACCAGTTGGAGATGCTGCCTGGCGTAATGTTGTTGTGCCATGTGTATGCTCTTCCAGTAAGTGATTTCGAAAATTCCCTCAAACGGAGAACGTGATTGTATTCGTGTTCCCCCAGGGACTCCAAGAATCGAGAGACATGTTCACGCGCATTACCGGTGCCGTCATATAGAGAGAATTGAGGGGAAGAGTACCCCCTTGGAAGAGGAACTCTTTGGACTTCCGGAAGATACGGGGGTTGATGTTGATGCATGTCCATGGAATCGCTTTTGTCTAGGTTTCGGAGAAGTCGTTTCAAATCATCCCGTGTGACAAAATTGGACGGTTGATTTCTCTCCGCTAGAGTTTTTGGGCGAGTTTTTTCGTCTACAAAGGTGCGCCTTGTTGAGATGCTAGCGCCAGGGGTATTGGAGGTGTTCCTCGTTGGCTCTGGCTGGCGTGATTCTTGTGGTAGCCGCTCCGTTAGTGTCTTGACAAAAACAAGTACCTCCTTTTGAGTCGAGGCCATGTCTGTTTGGGCTCTAGCGAGAACCTCATGTCTTTCCATGAAATCAGCAATGGTAATATAGGATCGGCTTCCTCTGGCTCTTCCAGTTTCTCGTCCTGATGGCGGAGTTGCTGCGTCTCTGGTGACGGTTGGAGGTGTCATACTTGATGAAACATTGGGAGCGGCGGAAGCGGCTCTAGCTCTGGTGATTGGGGGTGTAACACCTGAAGGATCATTTTCCGCGGTAGAGGCTCTGGCTCTGGTAACCGAAGGTGTAACGCCTGAAGGAACATTTTACATGTTGCTGGTGTTGACAGGTGGCGTAGTAGCACCACCGGAGGGAACGTTAACACCGAGAATAATTTCGGCGCCAGTGTTCTCAGGGTTTGTTGTTGATCCGGAACTGAGTTCCGCCATCTTGAGATCGGAGTTGAAAGATAAAATTGGGAATTGAGAAATTGATATTGTAACCGAGAGATTAATCTCACACTGTAGTCGCCAATTGTTTGTGGGTGAAAACGGTTTCTGCTGATTTTGGTAATTTCGGGTGTGTCAGTGGCTGTGGCATGACTGGCATGGATCGTGCATGCCTTCGGCGCGGCTGTGTAGCCATAGCCATTGAAACCTTGGCACGTCGGTGTGGAAATCTTTCTTAGGGTTTGGCTTGTCTAAACCCTAATTAGCCTATGTAGCACGTCGCATGGGGCGAGTGGCCATGTTTGGCACGTTTGGCATGTGCATTTGGCATGTGTGCCTGGCGTGTGCGTTTTTTGGGAAACCAATTGGCTTTGCGGCCATCCAGCGCGGTTTCCTTCTTTTCATCATTGTGGTGAGTTTAAGGTAACCTGATTGGTTAATGTACGAGGGCCGTCCAGGCATGGGCGTGCGTACACTTCTGTGTGAGTGTGGCGGATTTAAAGCGACCTGATTGGTCGATGTGAAGTGAGGCCGGCAAGCTAGGGCGTGGTCACACTTCCAGTGCGTTGTGGCGGATTTAATCGCCTTATTTTGGCTAAGCATAGTTTTTCGACCAACGAGGTCTAGTGTACTGCGCGAGGCGCGAACCCTAATTTTTCAAATTATTAAGGTTTATGAGTTTTTTGTGAGCTATCACAATAATCGGCTGGATTTTGTATGCTGCCAAAAAAATCCTTATCTATAGAATGCAGTGTGCTTTCCGTCTGAGCATTTCGTGCGATGGCCTTAACTTTGGTACTTGGAGGTTCATGCCACTCCGCTGCGAGTGAACAAAAATCCGTCATGCCATACCGATATTAAGGGTTCTGCCGGGGAACACAACACAGGAAGGTACTCAGCGAGTCTTGCATTGGCGAGGTGCCAAAATTTACAGAGTGTTTGGGATGGTTGCTACATTCGCCAGTCTGGAGAATCATGTAAATATATTGAATGGATAAATAAATATGCCGGTGGATAGGTTAGCACTCACGGCACCGTTTCCTTGCAGAGTGACGTCAGATGCAAGGTTTTACGATTTTAATCTTATGCTAAAAACCACCATCAACAACAAGCTAATACCTTTTAACCGTTAGATCGAAACTTAGCTTGTCACACACAAATGAATTGTATTCATTTAGGTTTGAGTAACCGTACCTAAACGTGTACATTTGTTGGTTCACAAATGGTTGACCAATGGTTAGCCATATGAGTGCTTTCATATTAACCATATTCATCTTTCTCATAACTAGTTCAAATGACTCGTAAGAACTAGTTCAAGAGTTGTTCAATTGCTTAGGTCTTTATTCATAGACACAACTGAAAAAAAAATCGGTTTGATTCATTTGAATCAATTCATGAACAATATACCCGCGGTTTGCAAAGATTGCTTTCCTTATAAATTATTGTTTTAAGTCCATGAACTACTGATTTGAGAAATAACTAGCTTGGGTACGCATACGGGTATGCGTACCTTAGCTACCGGATTTTGAGTTGGTTTTAGTTTCCAAACTCAGCATGCTTTTTCGGGTGAAAAAGTTCCGCTTGTACACGTACGGGTACGCGTACCTAAGGTGATTGGTTTTTGAGTTTGTAAACTCCAAACTCAGCAGAATTTCACGGACGTGAATTTACGCTAGTACGCGTACGGGTACACGTACCCAACCTGTCTCCTTCACCAATACCGCATGCACACATATGCACGCACTTGGTTTCCGGCACATGAATTTATACACTAATGTCTGAACATACTATGTGCTTACATCCATAGGTGGTTACATATTCTCAACTCTACATTTCAATCATTGAAACATTCTTCTATAATGTTATAACAGTCGTTAGACATAAAAAATTGACTATCGTCATCAAACCTAATTTCAAGATTGAAACGTCATCATGACTTTCGTCACGGGTAAAGATGAAGATGGTTAAAGAAAAATCTTACCAACACGTATTTCGAGAAAAAGATAGGCGAGTAAACTCGGCTCGAAATAGCAAATGTGTATGTATGAAAAGTATCATACTTATACGACTTTTGTCTCAAGAGTAGGAGATAGAGTAGATAGAATTTTGAGTGACAAGATGAGTTCAAGTCTCAACATACCTTTTGATCGGATGAAGTTCCACTGGTTCCTTGAGTAGTTATTCGTCTTTGCAAGATAATCGCCATGGAGTATGGAGCTCAACTAGTCCTAACTATCCTAGACCGAGACTTAGTCATAAGTATACTAGAAATCAAGACATATAGTTTTGATCACTAATATTGACAAACATGCTTGAGATAGCAACGCATGCGAGTTCGACCAAGCAATGCTCTAACACACCAGAAATTTTGTTAACGAAGAAACCGCAAATGCAGAAAAATCCCGGGACCTAGTCCAGATTTGAACACCACACGGTATTAAGCCGCTACAGACACTAGCCTACTGCAAGTTAACTTCAGACTGGAATGTAGTTGAGCCCTAACCAATCTCACACTGATCAAGGTACAGTCGCGTTCCTTACGCCTATGAATCCCAGCATGACTCTACGCACTTGATTCCCTTAGCTGATCTCGCCCACAACTAAGAGTTGCTACGACCCAAAGTCGAAGACTTGATAAACAAATATGTCTCACACAGAAAAGTATATTGAATAGATAAATCTGTCTCCCACAGAAATACCTACGAGTTTTGTTCCGTCTTTTGATAAATCAAGGTGAACATGAACCAATTGATATGTCGGACTTATATTCCCGAAGAACAGCCTAGTATCAATCACCTCACAATAATCTTAACCGTATGGTAGCGGAACAAGATATTGTGGAATCACAAACGATGAGACGAAGATGTTTGTGACTACTTTTTATCTTACCTATCAGAAATTAAATCTCGAACAAATCTTAGAGAAGATAGTACTCAATACGATAGAACAAAGTACGATCAGAACACGCAACTACCGAGAAAATAGTAGGGTCTGGCTTCACAATACCACTGAAGTCTTTAAGTCGTTAACCTATAATAATTTTAAGAAAAACCTAGGTTAAAGGAGAATCGACTCTAGTCGCAACTAGTATCACACAGGAGGTGTGGGGATTAGGCTTCCCAGTTTCCAGAATTCTCCCTTATATAGTCTTCAAATCAGGGTTTACAATTAATGTTACCTTGGTAACAAAGCATTCAATATTCACCGTTATATGAAAACCTTATTAGACTCAAGCTAATATCTTTTAACCGTTAGATCGAACTTAGCTTGTTATACACAAATGAAATGTGACTTCATTAGATATGGGTAACCGTACCTAAACGTGTACACTTGGTTGGTTCAAGAATAGTTAACCGAAGTTAGTCATATGAACACTTTCATATCAACCTTGTTCATCTTAATCACAACTAGTTCAAATGACTCAAATGAAACTAGTTATAGAGTTGTTCAATTGTTTATATTCTCATAGAAGTATAGAAGACACAATTGAAGCAAAATCGATTTTGATTCACTCGAATCAATTCGTGAACATTATAGACATGGTTTTCAAAAGATTGCATTCATTAATTTGTAAATGTACTAGGTCTCAACCCGTGCCGTAACGGCACAGGCAAGGATATGTGTTTCAAATGTATCCATCAATTCATACATGTCGTAATTTTCTTAGAATAATCGAACCGGTCGATCTGGGTCTAAATGTTTTGAGGAGTTGGTTATAAACATGTCTTTATCCTCGAATCTTTTAATATTGTGTATGTAAGTCATACAACCTTTTGGGACAAACATAGTTAATCGTTAGAGTAAATCCTATGGGCAATAGAACATTACTTCGTTCACTACTTCAAAAAAATATCATCAAAGGTCATTCACCAAACTTGTAACAAAATTAAAAACACCAAAAATTACTTTAAAATCAATTAGATTAATCTTGCAAAATCTGTTAGCATTAGAATTTAATTTTTCTCTTTGATATAAATTGTTGGGTTCCCAATTTACATAGATTTTTGTTTATTCATTTTCCTAAAATTTATAATAATATTTAATTCTTGATCCATTTCTTTTCTTGTCTCTTTACCTATTATCATGAACTATTTCTCAAGCATGCATAATTACATGAAGTTGGGGAGAAATGACAAAAACAGAAATCATGACAAAAAAGAGGAATAAAGAGAGATGTGAGAAACTGAATCGATTACAATTAATTCACGCGTAGCCTTGCATAATCCCATGAAGTAGGGGAGAAAAATGACAGAAACAGAAACCATGACAAAAAAGGGGAATAAAGAGAGATGTGAGAAACTGAACCGACTACAATTGATTCGCGTGTTTCCTTGTGTTTGGTCAATTTTTTTATAGGTTTTATTTTTCTTCCTGCCCCCTACCCCGTAAATCTTAAAATCACAACATCTTATTTTTTGGAAAAATCTAGCCTTTAAAAGTTGTTTTAATTTTAAAAAACAATAAAAAAAAGTAATTTGAAAACTAAATAAAATTAAAACAAAACAAAAAATTAACCAAGGGTGACTAAATAATTTACCCATCTTAGGACACCTTTTCTCACCCTACTACCACTACTTCTTCCACCACCACATTATCGTCACAACTCCACCAGTCTCACCAATACCCACCACCATTATCCCAACCGCCGATCCACCACCATCACAACCACCATTAGTGCTTAATTTACCTATCTTAAGACTTCTCTTCCCACCCTACTATCACTACTTCTTCCACCACCACATTATCGTCACCACTCCACCATTCTCACCAATACCCACCACCATTATTCCACCACTGCCCACCATCACAACCACCATTAATGCTTACTGATATAGTTAATATCAAATAAATTTATATTGTATCAACAAAAATGTATCATTTGATTAATTAAAGAAACATTTATTATGAAATATCAACTGAACATTTATTATTAAATTTTAATTAAACGTGATCATTTATAGCGGTAGATTTATGTTCTGCAAGTATAAATTTGATCATTCTTTATCTAGCCTAACTTGTCCAAACTTTTTTTTGTATTCTGGAAATGTAATCAATTTTATTTCAATACTAAAAACCGTGATTTATTCGATCGGTTACTATGAATAGCTGGGTGATCCAGCGGTCATGATCATATTGTCTTATATGATTTAGTATCCTCCTCAAAATATTTGTTTTTTTCCTTACCAGTTGTGCTGAAAACAACCAACTACATCTATCATAATAAAATGCTGCCCATTTTGTAAAGACACAAAACTATTATTGTTCACTACTTGAAACAGTGGGAGTACAACAACCACACCCAATATTTCGCTTATCAATCTGTATGGACAAACTCAATTATACATTCTAGAGAATCAACTAGACAGTCAGACTCAATCTAGATAAAAAGTATATCAAAGAGTTTATATCTCAATCTCTCGATTTGATATATACTCAAGCAAATAGAAATCTGCGATTCTTTATCAAATACTAGAGAGATAACTTGGATGGTACCAAAGACCAATATCCAAGTGTCAATCAATTTAAATCAACAACCAAAAGGTCGGATATTCTAATTGATTGAACAACGCACAACCTGTGATCTTTCAATTATATAACAAAATATAATGCGGAAAAGAAATAACACAGACACCATAATTTTGTTAACGAGGAAACCGCAAATGCGGAAAAACCCCGGGACCTAGTCCAGATTGAACACACACAGTATTAAGCCGCTACAGACACTAGCCTACTCCAAATTAACTTCGGTCTGGACTGTAGTTGAACCCCAATCAATCTCACACTGATCCAAGGTACAGTTATGCTCCTACGTCTCTGATCCTAGCAGGATGCTACGTACTTGATTCCCTTAGTTGATCTCACCCACAACTAAGAGTTGCTACGACCCAAAGTCGAAGACTTTAATAAACAAATTTGTATCACACAGAAAAGTCTACGGTAATAGATAAATCCGTCTCCCACGAATATACCTACGAGTTTTGTTCCGTCTTTTGATAAATCAAGGTGAACAGGAACCAATTGATAAACCGGACTTATATTCCCGAAGAACAGCCTAGTATTATCAATCACCTCACAATAATCTTAATCCACGCAGCGAAAAAAGATATTACGGAATCACAAATGATGAGACGAAGTGTTTGTGATTACTTTTATATCTTGCCTATCGGAGATATCAATCTCAAGCCAACTATTACAATTGTACTCGTACGATAGAAACATCAAGTTCAGATCACATAACTACAAGAAAGTAGTATCGGTATGGATTCACAATCCCAATGAAGTCTTTAAGTCACTAACCTGGTTTAAAAGAAGAAACCAAAGGTTAAAGGAGAATCGACTCTAGCTTAGCACAACTAGTATCACACAGGAGGTGTGGGGATTAGGCTTACCAGTTGCGAGAATTCTCCTTCATATAGTCTTCAAATCAGGGTTTACAATTAATGTTACCTTGGTAACGAAGCATTCAATATTCACCGTTAGATGAAAACCTTATTAGACTCAAGATAATATCTTTTAACCGTTAGATCGAACTTAGCTTGTTATACACAAATGAAATGTGACTTCATTTAGATATGGGTAACCGTACCTAAACGTGTACACTTGGTTGGTTCAAGAATAGTTAACCGAAGCTAGTCATATGAACACTTTCATATCAACCTTGTTCATCTTAATCACAACTAGTTCAAATGACTCAAATGAAATTACTTATAGAGTTGTTCAATTGTTTATATTCTCATAGAAGTATAGAAGACATAATTGAATCAAAATCGATTTTGATTCACTCGAATCAATTCGTGAACATTATAGACATGGTTTTCAAAAGATTGCATTCCTTAATTTGTAAATGTACTAGGTCTAAACCCGTGCCGTAACGGCACAGGCAAGGATATGTGTTTCAAATGTATCCATCAATTCATACATGTCGTAATTTTCTTAGAATAATCGAACCGGTCGATCTGGGTCTAAATGTTTTGAGGAGTTTGTTAATAAACATGTCTTTATCCTCGAATATTTTAATATTGTGTATGTAAGTCATACAACCTTTTGGGACAAACATAGTTAATCGTTAGAGTAAATCCTATGGGCAATAGAACATTACTTCGTTCACCACTTCAAAAAAATATCATCAAAGGTCATTCACCAAACTTGTAACAAAATTAAAAACACCAAAAATTACTTTAAAATCAATTAGATTAATCTTGCAAAATCTGTTAGCATAAGAATTTAATTTTTCTCTTCGATATAAATTGTTGGGTTCCCAATTTACATACATTTTTGTTTATTCATTTTCCTAAAATTTATAATAATATTTAATTCTTGATCCATTTCTTTTCTTGTCTCTTTACCTATTATCATGAACTATTTCTCAAGCATGCATAATTACATGAAGTTGGGGAGAAATGACAAAAACAGAAATCATGACAAAAAAGAGGAATAAAGAGAGATGTGAGAAACTGAATCGATTACAATTAATTCACGCGTAGCCTTGCATAATCCCATGAAGTAGGGGAGAAAAATGAGAGAAACAGAAACCATGACAAAAAAGGGGAATAAAGAGAGATGTGAGAAACTGAACCGACTACAATTGATTCGCGTGTTTCCTTGTGTTTGTTCAATTTTTTTATAGGTTTTATTTTTCTTCCTTCCCCCTACCCCATAAATCTTAAAATCACAACATCTTATTTTTTGGAAAAATCTAGCCTTTAAAAGTTGTTTTAATTTTAAAAAACAATAAAAAAAAAGTAATTTGAAAACTAAATCAAATTAAAACAAAACAAAACAAAACAAAAAATTAACCAAGGGTGAATAAATAATTTACCTATCTTAGGACACCTTTTCTCACCCTACTACCACTACTTCTTCCACCACCACATTATCGTCACAACTCCACCAGTCTCACCAATACCCACCACCATTATCCCAACCGCCGATCCACCACCATCACAACCACCATTAGTGCTTAATTTACCTATCTTAAGACTTCTCTTCCCACCCTACTATCACTACTTCTTCCACCACCACATTATCGTCACCACTCCTCCATTCTCACCAATACCCACCACCATTATTCCACCACTGCCCACCATCACAACCACCATTAATGCTTACTGATATAGTTAATATCAAATAAATTTATTATGTATCAACAAAAATGTATCATTTGATTAATTAAAGAAACATTTATTATGAAATATAAATTGAACATTTATTATTAAATTTTAATTAAACGTGATCATTTATAGCGGTAGATTTATGTTCTGCAAGTATAAATTTGATCGTTCTTTATCTAGCCTAACTTGTCCAAAATTTGTTTTGTATTCTGGAAATGTAATCAATTTTATTTCAATACTAAAAACCGTGATTTATTCGATCGGGTACTATGAATAGCTGGGTGATCCAGCGGTCATGATCATATTGTCTTATATGATTTAGTATCCTCCTCAAAATATTTGTTTTTTTCCTTACCAGTTGTGCTGAAAACAACCAACTACATCTATCATAATAAAATGCTGCCCATTTTGTAAAGACACAAAACTATTATTGTTCACTACTTGAAACAGTGGGAGTACAACAACCACACCCAATATTTCTCTTAGCAATCTGTATGGACAAACTCAATTATATATTCTAGAGAATCAACTATACAGTCAGACTATATCTAAATAAAAAGTATATCGAAGAGTTTATATCTCAATCTCTCGATTTGATATATACTCAAGCAAATAGAAATCTGCGATTCTTTATCAAATACTAGAGAGATAACTTGGATGGTACCAAAGACCAATATCCAAGTGTCAATCAATTTAAATCAACAACCAAAATGTCGGATATTCTAATTGATTGAACAATGCAGAACCTGTGATCTTTCAATTATATAACAAAATATAACGCGGAAAAGAAATAACACAGACACCAGAATTTTATTAACGAGGAAACCGCAAATGCAGAAAAACCCCGGGACCTAGTCCAGATTGAACACACACTGTATTAAGCCGCTACAGACACTAGCCTACTCCAAATTAACTTCGGTCCTGACTGTAGTTGAACCCCAATCAATCTCACACTGATCCAAGGTACAGTTATGCTCCTACGTCTCTGATCCTAGCAGGATGCTACGTACTTGATTCCCTTAGTTGATCTCACCCACAACTAAGAGTTGCTACGACCCAAAGTCGAAGACTTTAATAAACAAATTTGTATCACACAGAAAAGTCTACGGTAATAGATAAATCCGTCTCCCACGAATATACCTACGAGTTTTGTTCCGTCTTTTGATAAATCAAGGTGAACAGGAACCAATTGATATACCGGACTTATATTCCCGAAGAACAGCCTAGTATTATCAATCACCTCACAATAATCTTAATCGACGCAGCGAAAAAAGATATTACGGAATCACAAATGATGAGACGAAGTGTTTGTGATTACTTTTATATCTTGCCTATCGGAGATATCAATCTCAACCCAACTATTAAAATTGTACTCGTACGATAGAAACATCAAGATCAGATCACATAACTACAAGAAAGTAGTATCTGTATGGATTCACAATCCCAATGAAGCCTTTAAGTCACTAACCTGGTTTAGAAGAAGAAACCAAAGGTTAAAGGAGAATCGACTCTAGCTTAGCACAACTAGTATCACACAGGAGGTGTGGTGATTAGGCTTCCCAGTTGCGAGAATTCTCCCTTATATAGTCTTCAAATCAGGGTTTACAATTAATGTTACCTTGGTAACGAAGCATTCAATATTCACCGTTAGATGAAAACCTTATTAGACTCAAGCTAATATCTTTTAACCGTTAGATCGAACTTAGCTTGTTATACACAAATGAAATGTGACTTCATTTAGATATGGGTAACCGTACCTAAACGTGTACACTTGGTTGGTTCAAGAATAGTTAACCGAAGCTAGTCATATGAACACTTTCATATCAACCTTGTTCATCTTAATCACAACTAGTTCAAATGACTCAAATGAAACTACTTATAGAGTTGTTCAATTGTTTATATTCTCATAGAAGTATAAAAGACACAATTGAAGCAAAATCGATTTTGATTCACTCGAATCAATTCCTGAACATTATAGACATGGTTTTCAAAAGATTGCATTCCTTAATTTGTAAATGTACTAGGTCTAAACCCGTGCCATAACGGCACAGGCAAGGATATGTGTTTCAAATGTATCCATCAATTCATACATGTCGTAATTTTCTTAGAATAATCGAACCGGTCGATCTGGGTCTAAATGTTTTGAGGAGTTTGTTAATAAACATGTCTTTATCCTCGAATCTTTTAATATTGTGTATGTAAGTCATACAACCTTTTGGGACAAACATAGTTAATCGTTAGAGTAAATCCTATGGGAAATAGAACATTACTTCGTTCACTACTTCAAATAAATATCATCGTCATTCACCAAACTTGTAACAAAATTAAAAACACCAAAAATTACTATAAAATCAATTAGATTAATCTTGCAAAATCTGTTAGCATTAGAATTTAATTTTTCTCTTTGATATAAATTGTTGGGTTCCCAATTTACATAGATTTTTGTTTATTCATTTTCCTAAAATTTATAATAATATTTAATTCTTGATCCATTTCTTTTCTTGTCTCTTTACCTATTATCATGAACTATTTCTCAAGCATGCATAATTACATGAAGTTGGGGAGAAATGACAAAAACAGAAATCATGACAAAAAAGAGGAATAAAGAGAGATGTGAGAAACTGAATCGATTACAATTAATTCACGCGTAGCCTTGCATAATCCCACGAAGTAGGGGAGAAAAATGACAGAAACAGAAACCATGACAAAAAAGGGGAATAAAGAGAGATGTGAGAAACTGAACCGACTACAATTGATTCGCGTTTTTCCTTGTGTTTGGTCAATTTTTTTATAGGTTTTATTTTTCTTCCTGCCCCTTACCCCGTAAATCTTAAAATCACAACATCTTATTTTTTGGAAAAATCTAGCCTTTAAAAGTTGTTTTAATTTTAAAAAATAAAAAAAAAAAAAGTAATTTGAAAACTAAATCAAATTAAAACCAAAACAAAAACAAAAAATTAACCAAGGGTGACTAAATAATTTACCTATCTTAGGACACCTTTTCTCACCCTACTACCACTACTTCTTCCACCACCACATTATCGTCACCACTCCACCAGTCTCACCAATACCCACCACCATTATCCCAACCGCCGATCCACCACCATCACAACCACCATTAGTGCTTAATTTACCTATCTTAAGACTTCTTTTCCCACCCTACTACCACTACTTCTTCCACCACCACATTATCGTCACCACTCCACCAGTCTCACCAATACCCACCACCATTATTCCACCACTGCCCACCATCACAACCACCATTAATGCTTACTGGTATAGTTAATATCAAATAAATTTATTATGTATCAACAAAAATGTATCATTTGATTAATTAAAGAAACATTTATTATGAAATATAAATTGAACATTTATTATTAAATTTTAATTAAACGTGATCATTTATAGCGGTAGATTTATGTTCTGCAAGTATAAATTTGATCGTTCTTTATCTAGCCTAACTTGTCCAAACTTTGTTTTGTATTCTGGAAATGTAATCAATTTTATTTCAATACTAAAAACCGTGATTTATTCGATCGGGTACTATGAATAGCTGGGTGATCCAGCGGTCATGATCATATTGTCTTATATGATTTAGTATCCTCCTCAAAATATTTGTTTTTTTCCTTACTAGTTGTGCTGAAAACAACCAACTACATCTATCATAATAAAATGCTGCCCATTTTGTAAAGACACAAAACTATTATTGTTCACTACTTGAAACAGTGGGAGTACAACAACCACACCCAATATTTCGCTTAGCAATCTTTATGGACAAACTCAATTATACATTCTAGAGAATCAACTAGACAGTCAGACTCAATCTAGATAAAAAGTATATCAAAGAGTTTATATCTCAATCTCTCGATTTGATATATACTCAAGCAAATAGAAATCTGCGATTCTTTATCAAATACTAGAGAGATAACTTGGATGGTACCAAAGACCAATATCCAAGTGTCAATCAATTTAAATCAACAACCAAAAGGTCGGATATTCTAATTGATTGAACAACGCACAACCTGTGATCTTTCAATTATATAACAAAATATAATGCGGAAAAGAAATAACACAGACACCAGAATTTTGTTAACGAGGAAACCGCAAATGCAGAAAAACCCCGGGACCTAGTCCAGATTGAACACACACTGTATTAAGCCGCTACAGACACTAGCCTACTCCAAATTAACTTCGGTCTGGACTGTAGTTGAACCCCAATCAATCTCACACTGATCCAAGGCACAGTTATGCTCCTACATCTCTGATCCCAGCAGGATGCTACGTACTTGATTCCCTTAGCTGATCTCACCCACAACTAAGAGTTGCTACGACCCAAAGTCGAAGACTTTAATAAACAAATTTGTATCACACAGAAAATTCTACGGTAATAGATAAATCCGTCTCCCACGAATATACCTACGAGTTTTGTTCCGTCTTTTGATAAATCAAGGTGAACAGGAACCAATTGATAAACCGGACTCATATTCCCGAAGAACAGCCTAGTATTATCAATCACCTCACAATAATCTTAATCGACGCAGCGAAAAAAGATATTATGGAATCACAAATGATGAGACGAAGTGTTTGTGATTACTTTTATATCTTGCCTATCAGAGATATCAATCTCAAGCCAACTATTATAATTGTACTCGTACGATAGAAACATCAAGATCAGATCATATAACTACAAGAAATTAGTATCGGTATGGATTCACAATCCCAATGAAGTCTTTAAGTCATTAACCTAGTTTAGAAGAAAAAACCAAAGGTTAAAGGAGAATCGACTCTAGATTAGCACAACTAGTATCACACAGAAGGTGTGGGGATTAGGTTTCCCAGTTGCTAGAGTTCTCCCTTATATAGTCTTTCAAATCAGGGCTTGCAATCAATGTTATCTTGATAACAAAGCATTCAATATTTACCGTTAGATGATAACCTGATTAGATTCAAGCTAATATCTTTCAACCGTTAGATCGAAAACTAGCTTGTTACACACAAATGAAATGCACGTTTCCAGGCTTGTGTAACTTTACCCAAACTTGTACATTTGTTGGTTCAACAATAGTCAACCAAATGGTTAGCCATATGATCGCTTTCATATCAACCATATTCTTCTTCACCATAACTAGTTAAAGTGACTCAAATGAACTAGTTAGAGAGTTTTTCAATTGCAAGGAAATCCTATGTAACTACACAAGACACAATTGGAGCAAAAACGATTTGATTCACTCGAATCGGTTCATGAACTATATATCCACGGTTTGCAATTTGCATTCCTTAGTTTATATAAGAATAAGTTCACAAACATCGTTTTTAGATATAACCTACTCAAGTTCGCGGAATGGGTTCGCGGCCTTAAGTTCCCGGACGGAGTTCACAAACTTCAGCAGAATTTCTCGGGTCGAGAACTTCCACCAGTTCGCGGACTGAGTTCGTGGACTGATTTCGCGGACTTGGCTCACGCCACTATTCCGGTTCTCTTGATCAACAAAGTTCGCAAACTTCGGTTCAAGGAATAAGGACTTATACATATATGTGTTTCCACAACAATGCTTATATCCTCCAATGGTTATTTATCTAAACTCTCATTTCAATCATTTGAAACATTCTTAGAGGACGTTGATATTCTATAGTTGTTATTCACAAACTATTTTTCATCAAAGTAAGCAATTTTCAAAGTGATTGAAACTTGTCATGACTTTTGTCACTAGGTAAAGATGAAATTGGCTAAAGCGAAAGCTTACCAACACATATTTCGAGAAATAGATAGGCGAGATAAACTCGGCTCGAAATAGCAAATGTGTATAATCTAAGTCTAAATAGCAAAACGACTTTTGTCTCAATATAGGAGATAAATAGACTTTTGAGTGATAGATAAGTTCAAGTCTCCATATACCTTTTAGTCGATGAAGATCCACCGGTTCCTTGAGTAGTCCTTCGTATTATATGGTGATTGTCATGGAGTTCTTGAGCTCAACTACACTTTCTATCCTAGTCCGAGACCTTAGCTATAGTAGACTAGAAATCAAGACTTATAGTTTTGATCACTAACATTGACAAACATGCTTGAGATAGCAACGCATGCGAGTTCGACCGAGTAATGCTCTAACAATCTCCCCCTTTGTCAATTTTAGTGACAAAACTATCAATATATATGGAATACAAAAAATAAATAAATTAACTTTTGTAGCTCCTATTCCACATGTCTAATCTTCAACATTACTCGAAATTTTTTCACTTCCAAGTACTCCAATGATCCCAAAGGGTGTAAGTTCAGCATCATCATTGTTGAAAATCCGTAGCTATAACAACGAGAAAACAAGAGTTCTCAATCATTGTTATACAGTGTCATAGTATCATTACACAGCGTCAAAGTTCAATTGTATCACAACTTCAACAGCAATACTATGGTGATATGTATCACTCCCCCTTAGTCACTACTCCATCTCACATGGAAACCACTCCCCCTTACAAAATGATCCGAAAACCATATGTATTTGTAGTGTGAACTACATATTAATTCTCCCCCTTTTTGTCAATAAAATTGGCAAAGGTACAAGAACGGGATCCTAATGAAATTTCTGAAAGAGACATTTCATGACCAAAAGAAAGAAACACATATCATCTTATTTAGATGCAATCATATAGCCGAGGCTAAATGCATTCATCAAGGAGTTTATAAAGATACAAGATAACTCCTATAATATTCCACAGCCGTACTCCCCACAAAGATTTGACAATTAAGTACAAGTTCAATTAAGAACTCTCCCCCATAAAATGTCATTCCAAAGGAACAACAAGAGCGACCTTAATTTCGAAAGAAAATAAGGATTTCTTTGGACATAACAAATCACATACGAGTATGAATTTGAATCCAAAATACTCAATTAAATTAACCACAGGAAAACCCATGATTAATTTAATCGAAAATGCTCAACATAAGTGAACTTATGGAGACTCAAAAAAATACAATTAGATGAATCACAAGAGAACTCATAATTAATCTAATCAAAATACACAACCAAACTAATCACAAAAGTAATCAATTTAATTGGTCATGCTCGACATAAGAGAACTTACGGATCAACAACTAAATAACCAAACAAGATGATTAATTTAGTTGAATATGCTCGACATAAAGTATCTCACAGAACAACAACTAAGCTAATCATAAGAATAATCAACTTGGCCGTTAGTGCTCAACATAAGACACTTTACGGAGCCTCACAGTAATACATAAAATATGGATCAAGGAAGATCAATACTGCGTAATACACAAGGATTCATTCCATTTTCCATCACTATTCGCATAACGACATTCAATAGACGTAATCCTTGCAAACAAAATATTTTAACCTATATTTCATCAATAATTGACATAATAGGCTTAACTTTTGTATTTGTCAAAAGTCTATTCATTCTTTTATCAATACATGCATATCGACATACGAAAGACTTTACTTTTGACAAGGTATGGGACAATCATAGTTCACGGACGCAAACACACATATCCCATAACAATTTTGCAATATATAAAACCATAAAGATTAATACTGCAAAAATCATCTTCCAAATAAATTTAGAATTTAAACCAATAAATTCTAAAAACATGAAGACGAAAATGTTGGACATAGCTATGTGTAATCACAATAATGGCTATTCCAAACGCTAGTTATTCTTCTAACAAATACAATAAAATAGAAGATTTACTAGGCAATCTAAAGGAAAAATCAGAGTTCATTGAGAATCTCATATCTTTCAATGAATCCATCAAAGAAGGTGTCAGTGATTTCCTTTACTCTCTTGACCGTAGATACACCATGTTCATGAGTTAGAACACCAACTTTACGATCAACAACCCTAGCAAGCTGTCTAGATTTGACACAATCCATGATAATCTTCTTTTGATTCCATATCAGAATATTCTGATTAGCAAGGATTCTGGCCTGACCATCTAGGAGTTGGTTTATTTGCAATTGAAGATTAACAAACTCGACCTTTGAATCGTTCTGACAACGAGATAAATCCTTGACGGAATCATCAATCCAGGAGTTGTGATCCTTTCTTTCAAGCATCTTCTTTAGAACCAGCTCTTGAATTGTCTTACGTCCTTGAGCGTCTTCCTCCATATCAAGATGCACAATCTCCTGAGATGCAGAGTTCTCCATAATTTTTGTTAGGGATGGAAAGACACAATATAGAGAAATATATATGTGTATGTAAACAGGAGAAAGAAACTCTCGTTTTTGGAAACCCTATGAACTCACAAGAAGACACGAACGTTCGTGGACCGGTGGTACAGAAACACAAAGAAAACAAAAGTGTACAACATACTTACTTGAGCATTTCCCAACAATTATCCTTGCATATCTCAAGCTAGACACAAGAAAAGGGAGTACCTGAAATCATGTGATAGAGTGAGAAATATTCACACTATGATTATTGAGAAAGGAGTTGTACATATCATCTGACAGCTTGATCTTTGTGTTCTTTGCCTTTCTTCGGTTGACACTCATCCCAGAAGGGTAAGACAGTACTTGTTTAACATATCCGTCAAAAGGCTTTCTCTGAGGACTAAGTATAGGACCTCTTGCAATTGGTTCAAGAGAATCAGAATAGATAGGATCCATTTTCTAGACTTAGATTTACCAGAAACAGTCTTATAAGTGCAGGGAATTCTTTTATCAGCAGCGCAAGAATTTATGCCACTAGATAGCACTTGAACCTTGTGATGACTTCTAGGAAAGAGGTCAGATTTATAAGGTTTCTGGATTTCTGTGGGCATGCGATTCACTGCAGTAGTCGAATGACTATTTGTTCCATTGACAGTGGAGAGAAGCAAATATGAAGTTTAGAAATTTGTTTCCTCCTGGAAAAACAATGGATAGCATAGTGATTCTTTTTTCCACAGAAAGTACAGAATCGTGGAGGAGAAGCAATAAATGGCACATGTTTCAACTTCATAGCCACATGAGAAGATTGCAAGTTGTGTAAACTTATCTTGACACAACCTTCTTCCGGAAGATCCTTCACGTACTGCAATCCATGAGAATTAGTTTGTTAGAGGAATTTCTCCTTAAGACAGAGTTTTCCTTTTCCAAGGATCTGCACTGTTCATGGGCTAGAGTAAGGGATGCTTCTAGTTTCTCTTTTTCGACACGAAGCCTGTTAAGCTCTGATAAATGCGTCTCGATCAAACGTTTCTCTCTAATTGAGTCTTCCTTAACTATATCCTCAAGAACACTAATCTTTTCACGATGTATAGTAGTTTCTTGGAGTAGTTTTTCAATATTCTTAGAGAAGGACTCAATAATGCTATAGAGTTCATGTTCTCGATCAAGAGAATTTTCAAATTCATCAATAAGCTGATCATGATCCTGAAAATCAATAATCTCAGTAGAATTTTTTGAAATTCCGGTGAGCTCCATTTCAGCTTTTGCCATAGTGCCCGATGTCTCATCGGAGAGAGAATTGTTGACACAAGATGGAACAATCTTCTTACCTCGGGATTCGGAAGAATCGTTCTAAGGAGTAATCCTTTGAGGTATTTCCAAGATATTTGGCATAGTTAAAAGATTTAGAATACTTCTTGGTATGCGTATATGTCAGAGATTTTGTCCTCAAACTCAGATTGCCACAAACACAGACCTGTAAGGTCTTTTAAACGTTTTTGCCTGCACTGATACCAATTAAAAAGTGGGGGTACAACAACCACACCCAAGATTTCTCTTAGAAATATGTATGGACAAACTCCAATATACTTTCTAGAGAATCAACTAGACAGTCAGACTCAATCTAGATAAAAAGTATATCAAAGAGTTTATATCTGAATCTCTCGATTTGATATATACTCAAGCAAATAGAAATCTGCGAGTCTTTATCAAATACTAGAGAGATAACTTGGATGGTACCAAAGATCAATATCCAAGTGTCAATCAATTTAAATCAACAACCAAAAGGTCGGATATTCTAATTGATTGAAAAATGCACAACCTGTGATATTTCAATTATATAACAAAATATAATGCGGAAAAGAAATAACACAGACACCAGAATTTTGTTAACGAGGAAACAGCAAATGCAGAAAAACCCCGGGACCTAGTCCAGATTGAATACACACTGTATTAAGACGTTACAGACACTAGCCTACTCCAAATTAACTTCGGTCTGGACTGTAGTTGAACCCGAATCAATATCACACTGATCCAAGGTACAGTTATGCTCCTACGTATCTGATCCCAACAGGATGTTACGTACTTGATTCCCTTAGCTGATCTCACCCACAACTAAGAGTTGCTACAACCCAAAGTCGAAGACTTTAATAAACAAATCTGTATCACACAGAAAAGTCTACGGTAATAGATAAATCCGTCTCCCACGAATATACCTACGATTTTTGTTCCGTATTTTGATAAATCAAGGTGAACAGGAACCAATTGATAAACCAGACTTATCCCGAAGAACAGTCTATTATTATCAATCACCTTACAATAATCTTAATCGACGCAGCGAATAAAGTTATTGCGGAATCACAAACGATGAGACGTAGTGTTTGTGATTATTTTTATATCTTGCCTATCGGAGATATCAATCTCAAGCCAATTATTACAAATGTACTCGTACGATAGAAACAGAAAGATCAGATCACACAACTACAAGAAAGTAGTATCGGTCTGGCTTCACAATCCCAATGAAGTCTTTAAGTCGTTAACCCGGTTTAAAAGAAGGAACCAAAGGTTAAAGGAGAAACGACTCTAGCTTAGCACAACTAGTATCACACAGAAGGTTAAAGCGAAAGCTTACCAACACATATGTCGAGAAATAGATAGGAGAGATAAACGCGGCTCGAAATAGCAAATGTGTATAATCTAAGTCTATATAGCAAAACGACTTTGTCTCAAGATAGGAGATAAATAGACTTTTTAGTGATAGATAAGTTCAAGTCTCCAAATACCTTTTAGTCGATGAAGATTCACCGTTTCCTTGAGTAGCCCTTCGTCTTGTATGATGATTTCCATGGAGTTCTTGAGCTCCACTACATTTTCTATCCTAGTCCGAGACCTTATCTATAGCAGACTAGAAATCAAGACTTATAGTTTTAATCACTAATATTGACAAACATGCTTGAGATAGCAACGCATGCGAGTTCGACCGAGCAATTCTCTAACACTACTATTCACTGACATCCACCACAGTACGTAAAAACCAACCACGACACTATTTTTTCCACCACCAGTAATGTTACCACCTCCACCACTTACAAATACCCTCCATTGTTTCCACCACCCACTGCTTCTTTCACTATCACCAATAAAAATTATTAATATAATTTTTAACTGGGGTCACTATAGTACAGTGGTAAAGTCATTGGGTGCTAATACCGGTTACCTGAGTTCGAAACTCGCTAGCAACAAATTCTTTACCGATCAATATATATATATAATTTTTAATAAACTTATTTGTTAATAAAAATATGTATTTATTAGATTCATTAAATGAACATTTATCATGAAAAATTAATTAATCATTCATCATGAGAAATTAATAGGAGACTAATTAATAAAGTACTTATAATGGTTAGTTGAAAAAACCACGTTCGTAGATTTATCCTTCCTAGACAAATCTCGGCGGCTCTTTATTTAGCCTAACTTAGGCAAGCTTTGTTTTGTATTCTAGATTTTTTCATGAACAAACCGATTTTAGAACATAACCCACTCAAGTATGCAAAACGGGTACGCATACCTAAGTAGCCGTAATTGGTCTGGGTTCGCCAGTATGTGAACGGGTACGCATACTGTCGTACACAACTGTAGATGGGGAAAAACGATTTGCTGGTTTTTAAGGAATTGGGGAGACGACCGTACGGAGGAGACTCCTCGAACCGAGCGAAATGTTAAACCTCACACAGATGCACCGCTGCAAAGGGGGTGCTTTTAGATTCGAGAGATCAATCTGTAGTACTTCGGCCTAAATCAAGACAATGACCGTTCCAGAGTAAATTCGGTCACAAGAGAGGATGGGTTGATCTGTAGGAGGGAAGCTGGGAAATGTGTGGAATCAATGGTAATCAAAGATTTTGGGTGTGTGAATTCTGAATATGATAAGCTTTGAATGATTTAAATTGCTCAATTGAGAGTAGTTGCTCAATTGATGAGTTGATGATCTCGTGTTGTCGATGAGACGTGAGATTGATGATATTGTTGATGCTGATGATTCAATCATGATTCAGAGATTTATTTATATTGCTGGAATTTTAGACACCATGATTCCATGAAGTGTGACAGTTGATGGAATCAAGGAGTGGGGAAGTGGAGATTGTGTTTGAAACCAGTTGCTCAACGTGTGAAGACTTGGTCGATTTTGTACCCACTACCTCGTGAATTCCTTCAAATGATTGCACGACTTGCTCACATTCCATCGTGTGTTTGAACATACGTGTCGTAGACCGCCAGACCAAAACCCTAACCGATATCCCCCAAAGTGACACGATTGACGTCTCGTGGTATGTTAGTCAATTGATGACTTCGAGGTTTGATGGGACGATGAGTCCATGTAGTTGCTGAGTTGAACATGATGTTCTGAAACTCATGAGTTGAACATGTCATGAGATAGAGGTATAGTTCTTACGATGAAGTGAGCAAGTATTGCTCATTCGATGGATCCTTGAATATTTATTGTTGAACCAATATTCCTTGGTTTGAGCAAATATTTATCATCTAAGCAAGTGTTGCTCATGTGATGAATTGTTGAATATTTGATCGTCTGAGCAAGTGTTGCTCATCTGATGTATTATTGGCAGCGTGACCAAAATATTGATTAAAGTACTGGTTGTTGAACCGAGCATAATTAATAAGATTAATGACCATGATGTCGTCATAAAATTATTAAGGTTGGAATCTGGAATGATGATCCTTGGATTCAGAAACCCTAATTTGATCAATTGATGATCAATTCATGGTTCGTCAGAATTTTAACCATGGGACGAAGGAGGGAGCGACTACATGGGACCGTGGATCAACCATGAGTGTCCATATGCTCACGTGATCAACTACAAAGAACTCCTGAAGAGTTGACGATTTGTTGGTGAAAGAATGATTAAATACTAGTTTAATCATTTATTCGAAAATGCTCGTCTGAGCCTTAGGTGAGAAAACCTAATTAATTATGACGGAGTGAGGGACCGACCATGGGGTCATGAAACCTTCCATGGGTAGTCACGTGACCGCCTGACGATCACTTCATGAAAATCCAAAGTGTTTGGAAGAGTTTTGGACCTAATACGAGCAATTGTGCAAATTAGGTCAAAACTGTGAAAATTGATGGGACCGGCTTCTGTGAGACAACCTTGGTCGGTCAAGATAGCTTTCTCGTGTCCCCAAGGCGTCCGCATCTCAGTCTTGAGAATTTTGATATTTTATGGCGTGCAATTGAGCATCCATTCGAGAAAATATGCCAAAATTAGGGTATCGACGAAACTGAGGAAAACACCATGAGATGATGAAAAATAATTATAAAATAAGGAATGAGGAGGCGTGGGACTGCCGTGTTCAAGGCATGGTCGTCCGGTTGTGACCACGGTCCCGTGGTGCCTTTTCCTTAATTTTATAATATTTTGATGATTTTATGAAAAATTCATGAATTTTGAGAAATTTGATGAATTTAGGGAGTTTCCATGAATTGAAGGAGTTATTCATGAGTTCATGGAAGCAAAATATTAATAATAAAAACACAGGCGTGTGGGACCATGGTGGCATGGCCGGCACTCTATGGCCCGGTCCCACGAGTTTTTCATAATTTTTTAATAATTTTTAGGTATTTTTGATGATTTGAGGGAATTTTTCCTAATTTGAGAGAAATACCATAAAATCAAGGAATTTGATGAATTCAAGGAAAAATAGGATAAATAATAATAAAATAATAAAGCAAAGGGCGTGTGGGACCGGCTAGGGAATGGCCGGCCGGCTAGTGGCCCGGTCCCACAAGTTTTCATAATTTTATTTTATTATTATATGATGATTTGTGCAAAAAATACCATGAAATCAAGGAGTTTTTCATGAAATTGGAGAAATAATAATAATAATAATAAAATAATAAGGAACCGTGAGGTGTGGGGCCGGCTGGGACCAAGGCATGGCCGGTCGGCCAATAGTCACGCCCCACACTCCTTTCGTTAATTTATATTATTTTTTATGGATTTATGGAAGTACCATGAAACCGAGGAGTTTCCTCGAGACGAAGGAAATTTGATCAGATGAGAGAATTTTCATCAAATCACGGAAAATAATAAAAATGTATTAAAAATATAAAACTGGCGTGGAACTGACCACGGCACGGTCAGTAGGTCGTGTGTCCGTGTTCCCAGCACCTTGGTCAATATTTTTAATTATTTATTATTTTCTTCCGTATTTTGCATAGGTTCATCGTTTCGTTGTATTTTGAAATACTCTTTCGTGCGGTGACTGTTAGCGTATCGTCGTGAATACACTTTCACCATTTGAATCGGGGCTTACTTAGAGGTAGCTCAGACACCCGGTTGTTGATTATTTATTACTAATTGTGGAATTCAGTGGAGAATAATTCACAAAACTGAGTAATAAGATGTTTATTATTAATTCATAGGATCAGTTGAGGATTCGACTACGAATTCAGAATAATAAAGTGAGCATTACTATTCCATGGGATCGTAGAGTCGACCCTATAATCGGAGTAATTAAGATTTATCTATTACCATTTATGAGACCAGTTGTGGATTTTATCATGGAATCGGAGTAATGAGATAATATAGTTATTGCTATTCTATGAGATCAAGCCGTGGATTCGATCATAGAATCAGAACAATTGTTTATTGCCATTCCATGGGACCAGTCGCAGATTCGAGCATGGAATAGGAGCAATTGTTATTTCCATTCCATGGGACCAGTCGTGGATTCGACCATGGAATAGGAGCAATTGTTATTGCCATTCCATGGGACCAGTCGTGGATTCGACTATGGAATAGGAGCAATTGTTATTGCCATTCCATGGGACCAGTCGTGGATTCGACCATGGAATAGGAGAAATTGTAATTAGGAATAATTAACTTTGTGGTTCTATACTAGCAGACCAAGCTTTCTAGGAGCATTAATTATCCCGATATGAGCTTGTCGGTAAGTCATATCCTTTATATAGTCAGGGTAAACTCGTTGTTTGTTCCTGAAGACGTTATCGCTCTATACTAGCAGAGCAAGCTATCTAGGAGCCGTCCATCTCGTGATACTATATAGAAATAATCACTGAAAGTATTCATTATTCATGAGATATGCCGTTGTCCAGTCGTGAGACTACATATCTACATGTACTCTGAGAGAAAGTACTCTCCGTTGATAATTCGATGAGAGACCCGTGTCTCGATACTCACGTCTGATTGCTGGATCATAGCTTCGTATAATTATGAGTTTACGATTTTAGACCTTGTTGAAAGTCCACCATCTACATTAAGTCCCCTGCTTACTGAGGAAGGTTGTGTTCCTCAATCAGCATTAAATGGTGATTTTCCGGCCATAAATAATAATACCAGCAATTGAACTTAGTCGTAAGTTGAGACGTTACCGTATTTAGAGAGCATGAGAAAACCACGACTTCATGAAGGCTTCAATGTCATGATTGGAGCATCGTTTGATGACCATAAATTGGTGTTGAACCGCTGATTTGGACGACGAGTCCGTGGTTGGTCAGGATTCGCGGGACGGGCCCATGAAAACAAATCCTTGTTTTATGAATAGACGCTCGTTCGTTCGTTAGTTTAAGGAACAAAAAAAATAGACCTGAGTCTAATGATATAAAATTCGTCTATGAGCTTTCACAAAAACCGGAATTTTATATTTTAAATATGTGAGATTTCACAAAGTGGAATAAACTCTCGTTTCAAAGGTGGATGCTCGTACGAGAGAAAAGTTTTTTTTTGATAGACGTGCGTCTGTTAGTAATAAAATTTTGTTTATGATCCTTCATGAAAACTTTTATCTTCGAGCTTTCGGAAATCTTTGAAAATATACTCTCGCTTCAAAGACAGATGCTCGTGCGAGGGAGCAAAAATATATAGATATATTTTTCAAATTTATGTGAGTTTCACGTTAAAATATATTTTGTAAAATCAATGTTTTGAACAATTGTTGAAAGTAGACAACCATACATGGTGAAAGAATGTCTATATGTGAGTTTTCACAATCGTAGAATGGACGTCTGTCCAGATTTTGAGAAACCAGTGAATGTTCACATTGTAAAATTTACGTGGGTTGTTCACGGTTTTGTGAAAATCATGTCAGAATTTTCCTCGTCTTAGCAGGTTTGAAGGAACGAGCAAGATTTGAAGTATTAACTCATGTACTGTTAGTGGAATCGTAAACAGGTAAGAGTTGAAAGTTACCATTTTTGCAGACGCTGATGTGAGCATCTTTATTCCATGATTCGTTGTTTTGTTGAATCATGCGCTTTGTATAAATGATGCGCTGAATGTTATGCATATGTCACAGCCACTTTGCAAGAATGAATGACTCCCATGATGACACTTTCAAAGACGATGTTTCCATGGATGACATCTCCGCGGGTGTAACTTCAAGAAATGGTACTTCTGGGACCTCTGAGTGATGGTGAGAGACCCTTCATACTGAGTTGTAGTCCTGGTTATTTTATCAACTATACCACAAGATGATCATGTAGTGAGGTTTCAGATCAATGTAGACTCCTCTTAAATGTAAGAAAGTCTTTGGGGCGGAGCACCCAGAAGTAAGGACTACAAGATGTTAGCAAATGACGTGCAGTCCCCAGCCGTTTCTTTGGTGAGTTGTTAGCGCTCCTTGTGTCATGACTTTTTCATGCCCGTGCAATTAGGATTACAAGACCAAGGTTTTGTTATTTCTTTTCAGACCTTTTCGCCATCGATCGACAGTCTTCAACTTGTTCCCAGGCGAACAATTCAGGAATCCAGTACTGATGAAGAAGTCGATGTAAATATCTCTTTCGTGCAGGTGATCGCGGCATCTCCTTGAATGAAATAATAATAATTTTTGTTGATGAATCCAGGAAAAAATCATTGTAGATAAGAATCATGTTGATGAAGCGCACTCTTCTTTGGGAGATGGGAATATGGAGAATTCCCGAAATCCCGAACCGAATGGAGATAACGGTGTTGTCAACGGAGATTCTGGCATCGTCGAGCCTTCAAATGATTGAGAGACTCCCTTAGTAAGTATATCTCCTGTAATTTCTTCAAAGAAGTATGATATCGCTGATTCGTGAATGAATGAATGAAAATCCATGTGAATTTATGGATAACTTTGCCGAAATACGTCACCGGAAAATTTCAGACTTCAGATTTTACTAGAAACGCTGTAGAATCTTCGTCCGAAGTCGGATTTTCGCGGTTTGCACATGTATCTTCAAGCCCAGGAAATTTCCAAGCTTTTTCAAAGAATCTCTTTGACGTTTGAGCATGTTTAGGGCCTGAAAAAGGCGAAATAGTGAACTTCCAGGAGACCTTCAGAACTTTTTCAGATGACATGTTGCTCCATGTTTTAGCCACATCTCTTTGCTCGTTCATCGTATTGTCATGAAATTTTGAGAAGTTGTAGAGGACATTCATATGAAGAGAATGGTATACAACCCGTCTTCGAATCCCTCGTAGATTGCTCCCAGTTCGTCTTTTAGTACAGGGCAGAGTACAGTTTCTTCAGACGAGGTTACCGTAAAACATATTTTCATGACTTTCATGCTATTTGCTCGTTCCTTGAGTGTATAATGATTAATGTTGATAATGTTGGATTGCTTATATGATGTAATTTACGATCTAATTTGGTTTCAAGCTTAAATGACTCTAGTCCTCATGTAATCTTCGTATTAGGTGCCAAATATCGAAGTTGAGGATATTGAAACCAATGAGGATAACTCAAACTGCCCTGGAGTTATTGATGAAGAGACAAACATCTCTGCACTTCAAGGCCATGAGAAGGTTGTCATTGAAGTCTTGGAAACTCAGATTGTTGCTGCTTCAGTGATAGAAGAAACCGAAACACCAGTAGAGAATACTGAAGAAACTGTTGCCCTGGAGGCTGCTCCAGTAATTGAGAACCGTATAGTGGTGCATGAATATCCAAGTGCAGGAGTTTCTTTTGATCCTCCGTTCGATGCTTCAATCCCGTATCATGAACTAGTTCGCGGATTCAGCGTTCCCATTGGATATGCAGGCTTGTACGAGAAACCGTGGAAGATGTATGGGCACATCGTCGTTACCAAGGATCCGGAGCATAGTTATTTCTTGGCGAGGCAAGTAGAAGCCATATTGCGTGTTATAAATGATATCCACATCACAACTGGAAGTACTGTCACCCGGGATGTACTCTTTGATTGGAAGTACAACTTGAAGAAAGCTGAAGAACTTGGCTTCAATCTGAAGTGGCTTCGTCAAAAGATTGATGCTATAAGGAAAGCGGTGGAAGGTGACACTTCTTTCACCACCAGTGATGTCGTGTTGAAGAAGATGGATGAAGAAAAGCAGAAATCTTATTTTGCTGACTTTCTTTAGTTTTCTTTCCATGATATCTTGAACCTTGGACTTCTGAGAGATGTGAGGTTTTATTCTGGTCTTGATTTCTTGATTGGTTTTGTATTGTGAAATCGATCGTCTTGACAAGTGGACCGTCAGTCCGCAGTATTTTGTTAAGTCTCTCCCTTTCGTTTTCCCTTCTTCTGGTGAGACCTAGATAGAGGACCCAGGTAGAAAAATTGATGTAAAGAGCTAGGTGGTCGAAGTTGGAGGTACCTTGATGAAGGATTTAGCGGAAGGACCTGGTGGACACCGATCGACTGTGGAAGTTATGAATCCCGTCTAAATTTTTTTTTTTGCATGTTGTACGCTCAGGAAGCTGTAGGAACCTCATACGACGTCGGAATCTGACGATTGACCCCAACTTTCGAAGCTAAGAGAAGGAGGAATCATATGCAACCAAAATTCTTAAGTTTGGAGATGTCTAGGGCAATCAATAAAGTATGCACTTTCATAACTTGTAATCCCGTGCAAGTTTTCAGATTTCATAGATCTGACAGTAAATGTCGTATCTTTCAGCTCGTAAGTCCGATTTATGCGCCCTTTTGGTATATTGTATAAGAGACATAGACGAACATCTTTCGTTGAGGAAGCATTGTCCCATTCCTCACCCATTAGTACGTTTTTGCAAACCCATGGCCTGGAGTGTGTTGTATCTCATTTATAGAGGTGATGAGAACATCTTGTAGAAGACTTTGGATTATGCCCACCAGTCATGCCAGCTTTGGGAAGACTTTCATGTGAGCATGTTATCAGGTACGCACATCTTGATATGAATCATTGGTCTTAGAGAAGTCCGCTTCATGTGTAACACTTCAGAGAATGATTAGTTGATGAATCCCTGAGGATGTTGCTCCTGAGACCGTTGTTGGTGCTGAAACCATGAATGATTACGCTCCAGAGATCCTTGTCGATGCTGAGATCATGGATGGTGTTCCTCTAGATATTATTGTTGATGCTGATACCATGGTTGAAGTTGCTCCAAAGACCAAAAAGGATAGAACCATGATTATAGATATAAACTTTGCTCTTTCATCCAGTGAGCCTTTTACATTCATCAACTAGTTGATGAGTTGAGCGTCCGTAAGATGAAGGTGTACTGAGAGTTCAACCTGAATGCTCCTGAAAGCATAACTTTACCACGATTTGGCTTTGTCAGTGAGTCAACATTGTTGCGGTAGATAGCATCAGCAGTTTTCATACTGGATGTGATTGGTGAAGAGAGAAAGTCCCTCAATCATGCAGGGGCTTGTGATGTAGAGAAAACCCGTTGATGAAGTTTCACGGAATCACCTCAGGTTGCCCAGTATATATTGAAGGAGTTAGTGTCATCCATGTATGAATGATGTTGCATATGCTTCAGAAGTCTTATCATGGGATAATGAAGACTTATTGTTTAGTTACACTTTTATCGTGCTGGTGTTGAATCAATGTGTCATCATCGAGATATTTGTGATGAAGCTGTACTCTTTGATTGGGAGTACAATTTGACAGATTTTTTAGATGCTTGAGTGTTGAAGTGTATATTCCTTAAGCATCGAATATCTTAGGGGTTTGATCGTCACGGCCCTGGAGTATCTTCTGTTGATTCAGCATCCCTTTCGTTGCAGTAGTGGGATTCGACACTTGTGCAGACATTAGAGCTTTCTGATTTTGTGGAACACATGGACTAGCAGGAGAAATGCCCAAAGTGTTCTTTGCCATGTTTGGACATCATCTCGGTAATGAATGTTTCAGTGCTTGATTCGGAGGAGCGTCAGAGTCAACCACTTGGTAAAATACTAATGTGGTGAAGCTCCCATTCATAACGTATTGCAGAGTTGCTAGCAGAATTGAGTCCCCATGCTAGGATGGCATGTGAGGAAATAAATGACATAGACATGGGATGAGACTTTCCTGAGTGCGGAACCTCTTAATGGAGGTATATGCATCTTTTGCAAGTTCTTTCTTCAACCTCGTCAAAGTTTGAAATTCCTCCAAGTACTCTGATGATGGAATGTCCGTCAAATCTTCTGGATCAGAACTTTCTTCGTTGGAGAGACGTGTAACCAAAGGCGCTTTGTCAACATGGATCCACGCTCGTCTGAAGAACATGTCATATTCTGGATCATCCTGATTATGTGAAACTTGGGTTCTGTCCAGTCTAAGCTTATGTCCACCTTGAGAGTGATGTAGTCATAAATATTTCTAAGCGATCCTTCAAGGTCTCTGATTGAGATGGGATCACGACTAGCTTGTTGTCGAGTGATGCCTGCGGCTCCGAGGGTTTTTAGTGGAATGGTGTTGATAGCGGTGCCAGCATGGACCAACGTTCTCCCGAATCCGTTTCTTCTGAGATTGAGTGTGGTAAGCAGTCCCCAGACGAACATCTCTTGATCTCTGGATGGAGGCTCAAGAAGTATTTCCGGAATGAACTTCTTGACACGATGTGGTTCAGTGCAGTGAACATGTCTCTCCTTTTGTGCCTTCGATGGATAGAGCAATCCACACTCTACCAAGGATTGAACTGCCTCTTTGACAGGTTGTTCAGAGAGTCGAGGTATTGATTGGGAGACGTTCTGTGTACTCCTTCAGTCCCCAGTTGAATCTTGTGTAGATCAACCTTCTCTTTGAAGATGTGCTTCAAAATATTGCAGTTACTTGTTGGATGATTGATGAATCCATGAAGATGACATTAGCTGGGGTTCTCCATCTTGCTTCAGTTGGCTCTGTTTGATGAATATCAAGTTGATTGTATCATCTTGAACCCATACTTCTAGTAACTCGATCGCTGCTTCATGATAAGTTTGAGTATGTCCGATCATCTCCCCGTTCGTTAATGCCGGATCGAGGTTTGTGTAAGATTGGTTATCCTTTCTTGATGCTTTTGTACGATGAGGTGTTGGATGTCTCATGTTTGAGCAATAACGTTCATGGAAGTTTGGACATTGTATTGTTTGTTGATCAGGCATCGGCTGCTCCGAGGTTCCTCGACCTTGTAGACTTTTCTCAGCAAAGAAGGTGTAGTAGTCGCTGATCGTTTGGCTGCTTCATGAAGTTCTGAGAGAGTCTAGAGTCGCGGAGAAAGGCTCTGTAGATTGGGATCATTTCGTTTTGTTCATGCTCTCCTAGTGCCTCCAGGGATCGAGAGACGTGTTCTCGAGCGTTCTATGTTCCGTTATATAGTGCGAACATTGGGGAAGTATATCCCTTCGGGAAAGAAATTATTTGCGTAGAAACAGGGTATGAAGGTTGATAACGATGAACAGATGATTCTTTGTCTTTTCCTCGATCCTCCATGAAGCGTTCCAGGTCCTCACGATCCATGAAGCCTGCAAGTTCCTTTGCTGGAGAGTCATCTGCAGCTTTGCGGAATTCTTCATCTTGTACAACATGGATTGCAGAGATTTTAGGATCAGCAGTTGAAGATGTTACTTTAGCTTCTCCTTTTTCGCGCTGAGGCTGAGTTCGTTCAGACGCAAACTTGTCTGTGAGAGTTTTGAGATAAGCATACAACTCTTTCTGTGTTGCAGCCACGTCAGTTTGAACCTTCATGAGATCAAGATGATTTCCTCTGGTTTCTTCAGGATACCAACCGAAGAGTCGATTGTTGATGGCGCTAGTGTCGTCACTCGCAGGGGCGATCTCTGGAGCACCAGTGCTTGGAAGAGTGATAGCAACATGTGACGTGATATTGCTGGCCGAAGGAGTGGTGTTAGCGCTACCACTAGAGCCTGCAACGTTAATAGGAGTAATACTTGTTGGGAGTACCACTAGGACTTGCAATGTTAGAGTTGGGTATTGAACCCGGATTGGTAACTATACCTAAGACCGACCATCCTGCCGAATTGAGATTGCAACCGAGAGAATGATCTCCCACTGTGGTCGCCAATCTGTAGATGGGGAAAAACGATTTGCTGGTTTTTAAGGAATTGAGGAGACGACCGTAAGGAGGAGACTCCTCGAACCGAGAAAAATGTTAAACCTCACACAGATGCACCGCTGCAAAGGGGGTGCTTTTAGATTCGAGAGATCAATCTGTAATACTCCGACCTAAATCAAGACAATGATCGTTCCAGAGTAAATTAGGTCACAAGAGAGGATGGGTTGATCTGTAGGAGGGAAGCTGGGAAATGTGTGGAATCAATGGTAATCAAAGATTGTGGGTGTGTGAATTCTGAATATGATAAGCTATGAATGATTGAAATTTCTCAATTGAGAGTAGTTGCTCAATTGATGAGTTGATGATCTCGTGTTGTCGATGAGACGTGAGATTGATAATACTGTTGATGCTGATGATTCAATCATGATTCATAGACTTATTTATATTGCTGGAATTTTAGACACCATGATTCCATGAAGTGTGACAGTTGATGGAATCAAGGAGTGGGGAAGTGAAGATCGTGTTTGAAACCAGTTGCTCAACGTGTGGAGACTTGGTCTATTTTCTACCCACTACCTCGTGAATTCCTTCAAATGATTGCACGACTTGCTCACATTCCATCGTGTGTTTGAACACACGTGCCGTAGACTTCCAGACCAAAACCCTAAGTGATATCCACCAAAGTGACACGGTTGACGTCTCGTGGTATGTTAGTCAATTGATGACTTCGAGGATTGATGGGACGATGAGTCCATGTAGTTGCTGAGTTGAACATGATGTTCTGAAATTCATGAATTGAACATGTCATGAGACAGAGGTATAGTTCTTACGATGAAGTGAGCAAGTATTGCTCATTCGATGGATCGTTGAATATTGATTGTTGAACCAATATTCCTTGGTTTGAGCAAATATTTATCATCTGAGCAAGTGTTGCTCATGTGATGAATTGTTGAATATTTGATCGTCTGAGCAAGTGTTGCTCATCTGATGGATTATTGGCAGCGTAACCAAAATATTAATTAAAGTATTGGTTGTTTAACCGAGCATAATTAATAAGATTAATGACCATGAGGTGGTCGTAAAATTATTAAGGTTGGAATCTGGAATGATGATCCTTGGATTCAGAAACCCTAATTTGATCAATTAATGATCAATTCATGGTTCGTCAGAATTTTAACCATGGGACGAAGGAGGGAGCGACTACATGGGACCGTGGATCAACCATGTAGTGTCCATATGCTCAAGTGAGCAACTACAAAGAACTCCGGAAGAGTTGACGATTTGTTGGTGAAAGAATGATTAAATGCTGGTTTAATCATTTATTCGAAAATGCTCGTCTGAGCCTTAGGTGAGAAAACCTAATTAATTATGACGGAGTGAGGGACCGACCATCGGGTTATAAAACCGGCCCTGGGTAGTCATGTGACCGCCTGACGATCACTTCATGAAAATCCAAAGTGTTTGGAAGAGTTTTGGACCTAATACGAGCAATTGTGTAAATTAGGTCAAAACTGTGAAAATTGATGGGACCGGCTTCCGTGAGCCAAAGAGCCAATCTTGGTCGGTCAAGATAGCTTGCTCGTGTCCCCAAGGCGTCCGCGTCTCAGTCCTGAGAATTTTGATATTTTCTGGCGTGCAATTGAGCATCCATTCGAGAAAATATGCCAAAATTAGGGTTTCGACGAAACTGAGAAAAACACCATGAGATGATGAAAAATAATTATAAAATAAGAAATGCGGAGGCGTGGGACTGTCGTGGTCAAGGCATGGTCGGACGGTCGTGACCACGGTTCCGTGGTGCCTTTTCCTTAATTTTATAATATTTTGATGATTTCATGAAAAATTCATGAATTTTGAGAAATTTGATGAATTTAAAGAGTTTCCATGAATTGAAGGAGTTTTCATGAGTTCATGGAAGCAAAATATCAAAATAATAAAAACACGGGCGTGTGGGACCATAGAGGCATGGCCGGCCGGCTATGGCCCGGTCCCACTAGTTTTTTATAATTTTTTTAATATTTTTTAGGTATTTTTGATGATTTGAGGGAGTTTTTCCTAATTTGAGAGAAATACCATAAAATCAAGGAATTTGATGAATTCAAGGAAAAATAGGATAAATAATAATAAAATAATAAAGCAAAGGGTGTGTGGGACCGGCCAGGGCATGGCCGGCCGGCTAGTGGCCTGGTCCCACAAGTTTTCATAATTTTATTTTATTATTATATGATGATTTGTGAAAAAAATACCATGAAATCAAGGAGTTTTTCATGAAATTAGAGAAATAATAATAATAATAATAATAAAATAATAAGGAACCGTGATGTGCGGGGCCGGCTGGGACCAAGGCATGGCCGGTTGGCTAATGGTCACGCCCCACACTCATTTCCTTAATTTTATAATATTTTTTATGGATTTATGGAAGTACCATGAAACCGAGGAGTTTCCTCGAGACGAAGGAAATTTGATCAGATGAGAGAATTTTCATCAAATCACGGAAATTTGTCATCAAAAGTTCATTCTATTTTCCATCAATATTTGCATAAAGACATATAATAGACTTATATTTTGACATACATGTGACAATCATAGTTCACGGACGCAAACACACATATCCCGTAAAATTATTTTGCAATGTATAAAACCAATAAAGATTAATACTGCAAAATCATCTTCCAAATGACCTTTAGAATTTAAATAAATAAATCTAAAAACATTGCAAGATGAAAATCGTCAGCAATAGCTATGTGTACTCAAAATAATTGATATTCCAAACCCTAGTTATCCTTCTTAAAACACAAGAATAAATTCTTGTAAGAAGTTTCCTAGACAAAAACAAAAATCAAGTTTCTTTGATAACATCATACCTCTGAAAGGGTCCATCATAAAAGGTATCACTGATATCATTGATTCTTTTGACTGTAGAGACTCCATGTTCATGAGTTAGAACATTAAATTTCCGATCAACAATGCGGGCGAGGTGCCTAGATTTGACACAGTCCACGATGAGTTTCTTCTGATTCTGAATCAAGGCCTTTTGATTTTCAAGAATGTTGGTCTGACCATCAAAAAGTTGATTAATTTGTAATTGAAGATTTCAAATTCGAAACTGAAAAAGAATTAAATCCTTGACAGATTCACCATTCCAGGAGTTGTACTCTTTCCTTTCCATCATCTTTTTCAAGACAAGATCTTAAACCGAAGCACATCCTTTAATGTCTTTTTCCATCTCAAGATTCACAACTTCCTAAGGTCTTGAAGAGTTCTCCATATTATTATTTTTTTTTATTAGGGATGGACAAACAATATATATATATATATATATATATGTTTACGAACAAGAGAAGGAACCCTTGTTATGAAAACCCTAAGAACTTCCAATGAGAAGACACGGACGTTCGTGGACCAGTTATGGAAGATTGATGGATCAGAAAGAATCCAAAAAAGGAAATACACTTTGTTTTCAGATATCTCATATTTTCATAGCTCAATAATTAAAAGATTTACTTTAAATTAGAGCATACGAACAATATACAGAAGTTACTAGGATTCAAAACATGACTCAACATTCATAAAAGAAGAAAACAATTATTTCAAACACAAGACAGATGATAACCTACAGAAGACTTGAGAATCTCACAAAAATCACCCTTGCAACTTCTCAAGTTAGATACAAGGATGAAGTTACCTAGAATTAGGTAGCAGAGTGAGATGTAATCCCACCATAAATAGTGAGAGATGGATTGTGAAAACCATCTGAGAGTTTGATCCTTGTATTCCTTGCGTTCCTTCGGTTATTTCTTTTTCCAGAAGAATTAGACATAACCTTTTTAGAAAATCCATCAGAGAGATTTTTCTGAGGATTATAATTCCTTGAGAAATTATAAATGTTTTTTTACAATAAAAGAGAAGGGAGGATGGTGTTTCCATTTAATAGTGTCAGATCCACCTAGCTAGCTGTAAAAAGATGGATATGATATCTTCCTTTGTTTTTGGTGGGAAAAGGTCATCAAGTTTAGATTTGTCCTAATTTCCTTCCGGAGAAAAAAAGTTCTTGAACAATAAATGGTATGGTTCTTCCTATACATAAGTATGGGGATGGTACGTATTTGAACCAGGAATCTATACATCTTCCCGAAATTTGAATAGAGGCACCATCGATTTGTCATATACAGTTATCTTTAATTAACGCTAGGCCTTTTTGGATATTATTCCATATTCAGGATAGGTAAGAACTCCTACACAAACCGAACAGACGAGAATAAGGAAACTATTAGTTGACTATATACATTGTGATTTCACCACGAAATCCAAGTTTATCCTCACATTAGAATCATATAAACAATAAGTTTTATATTTTATTCCTCGATAACTAATACGTACTTGTGTGCTACTAACATACTAAAAACTTTATTCACACAAAACGAAGAGCAACTATTTTTTTTAGAAAACATCATCAAGAGTATATAGATGGAAATAATTCTCTATTCCTTAATATTCGTAAAAAAATAGACCAATCGAGCAAAACGTGTGCAATTTGATAATAAATAAATAAGAGCAATTACCACTGCCAAATGAGTCATACTCATGTTGGATTGAAAATCACGTAAACAAATATGAAAATGCCACTAAAAGTTATAAATGTGTCAACTCAGTTCTAAATATTATTATTGTTATGTTGAGCATGAGAAGTAGAATTTTCTTTTCATGATATCTCTTCAGTATCAACGAGGACCTAGTTTGCGATTTCGTGTTGGGAAAATTCTGACCCGTAAATGAAAAAGTGGGGGTATAACAACACCACCCAATATTTCGATTAGAAATCCATATGGACTAACTCCGAAACACTTACTAGAGAATCAACTAGACAGTCAGACTCAATCTAGATAAAAGTATCTCAAGGAGTTAATATCTTTCTCTTGTTTTGATTCACTCAAGCTAATAGAAATCAGCGAGTCTATAATCAAACACAAGGAATAACTTGGACGGTACCAAAGACCAATGTCCAAGGATCAATCAATATCAATCAACAACCAAAGGTCGGATTTCCAATTGATTGATTCAAACGCACAACCTGTATTATTTCAATTATATAAACAAATATAATGCAGAAATAAAAATAACACAGACACCAGAATTTTGTTAACGAGGAAACCGCAAATGCAGAAAAACCCCGGGACCTAGTCCAGATTGAATACACATTGTATTAAGCCGCTACAGACAATAGCCTACTCCAAGCTAACTTCAGACTGGACTATAGTTGAACCCCAATCAGTCTCCCACTGATCCAAGGTACAATTGTACTCCCTACGCCTCTGATCCCAGCAGGATACTGTGCACTTTATTCCCTTAGATGATCTCACCCACAACTAAGAGTTTCTACGACCCAAAATCACAGGCTTTAACAATAAACAAATCTGTCTCACACAGACAAGCTATCAAAGGATCAATCTGTCTCCCACAGAAAAACCCTAAAAGTTTTTGTTCCGTCTTTTGATAATAATCAAGGTGAACAAGAACCAATTGATACTCCGGTCTTATATTCCCGAAGAACATCCTATATTAATCAATCACCTCACAACAATCTTAATCGTATGGTAGCGAAACAAGATGTCGTGGAATCACAAACGATGAGACGAATGTGTTTGAGATTATTTTTTATATCTTGCCTATCGGAGAACTCTCACGATCTCAAGCTGTAGATGGTGGATTTTCGACAAAGGCTAAAATCGTAAATTCATAATGATACGAAGCTCTGATTCAACAATCAGACGTGAGTATCGAGACACGACTCTCTCATCGAATTCTCAACGGAGAGTACTTTCTCTCAGATTACATGTAGATATGTAGTCTCACGACTGGACAACGGCATATCTCATGAATACTGAACACTTTCAGTGATTATTTCTATATAGTATCATGAGATGGACGGCTCCTAGACAGCTTTCTCTTCTAGTATAGAGCGTCTTCAGGAACAAACAACGAGTTTACCCTGACTATATAAAGGATATGACTTACTGATAAGATCATATCGGGATAATTAATGCTCCTAGACAGCTTTCTCTGCTAGTATAGAGCCACAAAGTTAATTATTCATAATTACAATTGCTCTTATTCCATGGTCGAATCCACGACTGGTCCCATGGAATGGCAATAAATAATTGTTCTGATTCTATGATCGAATCCACGGCTTGATCTCATAGAATAGCAATAACTATATTATCTCATTACTCTGATTTCATGATCGAATCCACAACTGGTCTCATAAATGGTAATAGAAAAATCTTAATTACTCTGATTCTATGGTTGAATCTACAATCCCATGGAATGGTAATGCTCACTTTATTATTCTGAATTCATAGTCGAATCCTCAGCTAATCCTATGAATTAACAATAAACATCTTATTGCTCAGTTTTGTGAATTATTCTCCACCGAATTCCACAATTAGTAATAAATAATCAACAACCGGGCGTCTGAGCTACCTCTAAGTAAGCCCCGATTCAAATGGTGAAGGTGTATTCAACGACGATACACTAACAGTCACCACACGAACGAGTATTTCAAAAATACAACGAAACGATGAACCTATGGAAAATAGAGAAGAAAATAATAAATAATTAAAAATATTGACCAGGGTGCTGGGAGCATGGACACACGACCAACCGACCGTGTCGTGGTCAATCCCATGCCAGTTTTATATTTTTAATGCATTTTTATTATTTTTCATGATTTGATGAAAATTCTCTCATTTTATCAAATCTCCTTCGTCTCGAGGAAACTCCTTGGTTTCATGGTACTTCCATAAATCCATAAAAAATAATATAAAATTAAGGAAAGGAGTGTGGGGCGTGACCATTGGCCAACCGGCCATGCCTTGGTCCCAATCGGCCCCACACCCCACGGTTCCTTATTATTTTATTATTATTATTATTTCTCTAATTTCATGAAAAAACTCCTTGATTTCATGGTATTTTTGCACAAATCATCAAATAATAATAAAATAAAATAAATTATGAAAACTTGTGGGACCGGGCCTTGGCCTGCCGGCCATGCCCTAGCCGTATTAGGTCAAATCATCAAATTCTTTGATTTCATGGTATTTCTCTCAAATTCTTTGATTATTTTATTATTTTATTATTATTAGTTTTCCTTGAATTCATCAAATTCTTTGATTTCATGGTATTTCTCTCAAATTAGGAAAAATTTCCTCAAATCATCAAAATACCTAAAAATATTAAAAAAATTAGGGAAACTCGTGGGACCGGGCCCTAGCCGGCCGGACATGCCTTCCACGGTCCCACACGCCCTTGTTTTTATTATTTTATTATTTTTTGCTTCCTTGAACTCATGAAAACTCCTTCAATTCATGGAAACTCCCTAAATTCATCAAATTTCTCAAAATTCATGAATTTTTCATAAAATCATCAAAATATTATAAAATTAAGGAAAACGCACCACGGGACCGTGGTCACGAACGGTCGACCATGCCTTGACCATGGCGGTCCCACGCCTTCTCATTCCTTATTTTATAATTATTTTTCATCATCTCATGGTGTTTTCCTCAGTTTCGTCGAAACCCTAATTTTGGCATATTTTCTCGAATGGATGCTCAATTGCACGCCAGAAAATATCAAAATTCTCAGGACTGTGACGCAGACGCCTTGGGGACATGAGCACGCTATCTTGACCGACCAAGATTGGCTCTTTGGCTCACAGAAGCCGGTCCCATCAATTTTCAGAGTTTTGACCTAATTTGCACAATTGCTCGTATTAGGTCCAAAACTCTCCCAAACACCTTGGATTTTCATGAAGTGATCGTCAGGCGGTCACGGGATAACCTAGGGCCGGTTTCATGACTCCATGGTCGGTCCCTCGCCTCATCATAATTAATTAGGTTTTCTCACCTAAGGCTCATACGAGCATTTTTGAATAAATGATTAAGCCAGCATTTGATCATTGTTTCACCAACAAATCGTCAACTCTTCATGAGTTCTTTGTATTTGCTCACGTGAGCATATGTACACTACATGGTTGACCCACGGTCCATGTAGTCGCTCCCTCCTTCGTCCCATGGTTGAAATTCTGACGAACCATGAATTGATCATCAATTGATCAAATTAGGGTTTTTGAATCCACGGATCATCATTCCAGATTCCAACCTTAATAATTTTACGACGACCTCATGGTCATTAATTTTATTAATTATGCTCGGTTCAACGACCAGTATTCTAATTAATATTTTTGGTACGCTGCCAATAATCCGTCAGATGAGCAGCACATGCTCAGACGATCAAATATTCAACAGTTCATCACATGAGCAACACTTGCTCAGATGATAAATATTTGCTCAAACCAAGGTATATTGGTTCAACAATCAATATCCAACGATCTTTCGAATGAGCAATACTTGCTTCATCGTAAGAACTATACCTCTGTCTCATGATATGTTCAATTCATGAGTTTCAGAACATCATGTTCAACTCAGCAACTACATGGACTCGTCGTCCCATCAAACCATGAAGTCATCAATTGACTAACAAACCACGAGATGTCAATCGTGTCACTTGGGGGGATATCACTTATGGTTTTGGTCTGCCGGTCTACGACACGTGTGTTCAAACACACGATGGAATGTGAGAAAGTCGTTCAATCATTTGAAGGAATTCACGAGGTAGTGGGTGGAAAATCGACCAAGTCTCCACACGTTGAGAAACTGGTTTCAAACACGATCTCCACTTCCCCACTCCTTGATTCCATCAACTGTCACACTTCATGGAATCATGGTTTCTAAAATTCCACCAATATAAATAAGTCTCTGAATCATGATTGAATTGGCATCAACAGTATCATCAATCTCACGTCAAACTGACAACACGAGATCATCAACTCATCAATTGAGCAACTACTCTCAATTGAGCAATTTCAATCATTCAGAGCTTATCATATTCAGATTTCATACACCCACAATCTTTGATTACCATTGATTCCACACATTTCTCAGCTTCCCTCCTACAGATCAACCCATCCTCTCTTGTGACCGAATTTACTCTGGAACCGTCATTGTCTTGATTTAGGCCGGAGTACTACAGATTGATCTCTCGAATCTAAAGCACTGCCTTTGCAGCGGTGCATCTGTGTGAGGTTTAATATTTACCTCGGTTCGAGGAGTCTCCTCCGTACGGTCGTCTCCTCAATTCATTAAAAACCAGAAAATCGTTTTTCCCCATCTACAGATTGGCGACCACAGTGGGAGATCATTCTCTCGGTTGCAATTTAACAATTTCATAAGATGGTTGATCTCAGGTCAGGTTCAGTTACAAATCCTAACACAAACCGTGCTAGCACTAGCAACAACAACAATCAGAATATCCCAGAGACAATTCCGACCTCCAACACTGATGGTGATGACACTACTCCTCCTCACGCCGAAGGTCATCCACTGTCCGGACGACACCCTGAAGAAGTCAGAGGAGATCGACCACCTACCATTGCTGATCTTATCAAAGCGCGGGAGACTCTTGGAAAGAACCCGACTGACATGGCTGCTACACAGAAGGAGATGTGTGATTATCTCAAAACTCTTACTAACAAGATGTCGGAGAATACTCAAGAGAAGGGAAATGAGAAGGAAAAATCCTCAGACGACGGTCCTGAAGTAATTCCAATCCATACAGTAGAAGACGAGGAAGTCCACAAAACTTCCGCAGACAACTCATCAGCGAAGGGATCATCGAATTTCATCACTCGCGAGGATCTGGAGCACTTTTGGAGAACCATGAAAAAGACAAAACATCGCATGACCATCGTCATCAACCTCCTTATCCTGCCGCTACGCAGGGGATTCCACTCCCCAAAGGTTACGTTTCTCCAACCTTCACCTTATATGATGGAACTGGCAATGCTCGGGAACATGTCTCTCGTTTTCTCGAAGCCCTGGGAGAACATGAACATAATAATGTCGTTCGTCTCAAGGAATTCTCAAAATCTCTGAAAGGAAGAGCATACACCTGGTATAACAACATTGCACCAGGGACTATCAACAATTGGGGAGAAATGGTTAACGCATTCTACAGGAAATACTTCTTCGTGTCAGAACAAGTCACCCTCTCCGACCTTGGAAGAATGTTCCAGAGGGTCAGTGAAAATCCCAATGATCATGTGAAAAGATTCAGAGTCCAAGCCCTGGATTGTCATGACCCAAACGTCGCGGAGCAAAAACTTGTGGACTTGTTCATCAATGGCATGCTCCTGGTCTACAAGGACTTGCTAGAAAACGTTCGATTCCAGACTTTCTCAGAGCTTCACGAAGCTGCGAAGAGGTCGGCAACCACTGCACCCGCTCTTTTGGAAAGAACAAAGTCTACAAAGACTGAAGATTCAAAAGACACTCGAGGAAGCAGGCGTTTGATCAACAAGCAGTACAACCTGCAACCTTCAACAAATGTTGTCGCGGAAGGGAGTAAGCGAAAAGCAGAACCACAACACAAGCAGACTTCCTCCACCCCTTCAAAGACACACAAGAAGGAGAATTCGAAAATCCCTCCTCAGCATACGGAAGATCCAGAAGCACTTGATTTTCCCTGTTCAATGGAAGAAGTTAATGAACTACTCGATGCCTAGATTCAAGACGGCGCAATCAAATTGCATTATGTCAAGAAGGAACCAATTGAAGAGGCCATGGAAAATCCTCGGTATTGTCTCTTCCATAGATACGTCAGCCATCCCACGAGTGATTTCAAAATTTTGAAGCGCATATTCAAAGAAAAGGTCGAGTCAGGAGAGCTCAATCTGGAGATTGAGGGGGTGCAAAAAAAACCCCTCCCAGTCAGAACTTTTACCATCTCTGAACCTCATGTCAAGGAAACGGTCCAATCTCTGATCGAACATGTCTGCGAGTTGTTGTATCTTTCGAAAGCTCAAAGGAAAGACATGTTTGCTGTGCTAAACCACATCTTGTCTGGAAAACGTCTGCTGATCCAAGAAACCACCATCGAACCGTCAACCACCAACAAAGAAATGTATGACTGGGGACTGCTCACCATAGTGCACATCAAAGGAAATGAGTTCAAGAGATCGTTCGTCGATGTTGGTACCGCTGTCAACATCATCCCTTTGAAAACTCTCAGAGCTGCCGGTATTACTCGACAGGAAGCCACCCATGCTCCCATAATAATTAGGGACCACGAAGGAATCTCCAGAGACGCATACGGCTTCATCACTCTCAAAGTTACAGAGAGATTGATCTGCAATGAGGCCAAGTTTTTCATAATCCGGGAAGACCCTGGGTACGACATGGTCCTTGGAAGAACTTGGATTCATGCCGAAAGGATGACGATGCCTTCAACACATCCTGTCATCGACGAGGATTCCGAGTCAGAAGACGAATCAGAGGACGCACCACCGTTTGAGCATCTGGAAGAAGTAAAAACTCTGATGGGGCTTACGCAAGAACTTGTAGAAAATCCTCACACCTTTTTCAGAAGGTTTCGAGCTCAGGCAAGTCTTATTCCTCCTCTTGCTCCAATATTACCAATGTTCAAATACGCTACTATGGTCCAGGAACTTCTCCCCATGAAAAATTTAGCAGTCATCAAAAGCTACGAGTGGGTAACTTCACCTTAGCAATATTACACTCAATGGTTGGGTTCAGAACTTCTTAAAATCGGTCGCTCCATCGAGAGGTTTATTGCTAAATATTTGGCTTAGCATGATCAACACTATGCTGGATACTCTCTTCCGCGCGAGTGTCCATATGGACCAAAATCGTAGAATTCCATCAAACAGGGAATTCCGAATCAGCGGAAGATATTCAAGGCACGATCGACCAAGCCTAACAAGTTTCATGAAGGGGACCTGGTTCTCAAAGCAGTTCAGCACGGTCTTCATTCTACAAGGAACTCCAATTGGGAAGGACCATTCATGGTCGCTGAGTCTGTGGCCGGAGGATACTACAGATTGACCAACACAGATGGCAGAACCCTACCAGTAATTCACGAAAATTGGCTCAAGGCGTTTATCTGAAATTATTGGACATTTAAGGTATTGGGCGTTTGAAGCACTCATGGCATTGGGATTTAACATTTAGGATTTTCTTTCATTTGTATTTCAATTCCTCCAAAACGTTTGCAATACTTGCAATCAGTATTTGAATTCAGCAATTTATCAAAATTCAGTTCATATTTCGTAAAAGAAAATCTCTATCAAATCTACAAGAAAATCCTTAACCATCAGTCAATCCAAAACCATCTAAATATCAAAACCCAAGTATAAACCTCACGTCTCTCATAAGTTCAGAAGTTCAAGAGACCAGCAAGAAAAGGATTTCGCTCATCAGCATCCTTCAAGATTTGTAAAGCCGCCCTCTCCTTGTTCAACTCCTCGGTCAGCTTGGCAATCTTGTCCTCCTTATCCTTCACAACATCGTTTGGAAAGGGTATGTTCTTCACACATGAATCCTTGATAACGTTTATTTGCTTACGAAGCCATTTCACGTTGAGGCCAAGTCTTTCTGAATTCTCCAAGTTAAACTCCCAATCAAAGAGTATATCTGGAGTCACGGTATTCCTGGGTCTCGTATGCATATCACTCACGAAACGCAAGATAACGCCTACTTGCATGGTTAAAGCATAAGAACGCCCAGGGTTCCTGTCAACGATCATGTGGCCAAACTTCTTCCATATCGTCTCATACAAGCGTGCATATCCAATGGGAACGCTGAATCCACCGACCAGTTCATGATACGGGAGTGAATTGTTAAAGGGAGGATCGAAAGCAACCCCTGCAGTTGGATATTCATACACTATTATACGGTTCTCAGTCACTGGAGCGTCTCCCACGACCAAAGCAACAGTTCCTTCGGTATTCTCCGCTGCTATCTCGGTTTCTTCTATCACTAAGGCAAAAACCATCTGGTCTTCCATAACATCAGCAGCGACCTTCTCATGGCCTTGAAGTGCAGGGATGGCTGTCTCTTCATTAATAACTTCGGAAGGGTTAGAGTTGTCATCATTGGCTCCAGTATCCTCAACTTCGGTATTTAGCACCTAATACGAAGATTACATGAGGTTAGAGCCACGAAGCCAATGGAGATTATGAAACACAGTATGCCCGCAAGGAAATATCATCAAATTTCATCATACTACATTCAAGGCACGATAAAATAACATGAAAGTCATGAAAACACATTTTACGATGAGTCCGTCTGAAGAAACTGAACTCTTCCCTGTACTAAGAGACGAACTGGGCGAAATCTACAAGGAATCTGAGGATGGGTCATATTCCATTCTCTTCGTATGGATGTCCTCTATGACATGTCCAACTTTCATGACAATCCGATGAACGAGCGAGTAAATGTGGCCAAAATATCAAGTGATGCGCAATCTGAAAAAGTTCTGGAAGTCTCCTGGAAGTTTACTATTTCGCCTTTTTCAAGCTCTTAACGTGCTCAAAACTGAACACTCCTCTTTACTAAAGCTTGGAAATTTTCTGGGCTTGAATTTTCACATGCAGATCATCAAAATCCGACTCCGGACGAAGATTCTACAGCGTTTTTACTAAAAAGCTGGGTTCTGAATTTTCTGACGACGAAGTTCGACTAAGTTTTCATATATTCACATGGGTTCTCATTCATTCATTCATTCAAAAGTCAGCACTTTTATACTTCTATGAAGAATATACATGATATATACTTACTTGAGGAGTCTCCGAAGTGTCCAAGGGGTTGGAATTGTCCACATCAATGACAAGAGGAACATCACTTCCATCCGGCTCCGAATCTTGGGAATTACCTCCATTCCCCTTCCCAGAGGATGATTGAGTTCCAGAATTCTCCTTCTCCATGACGACATCCTCCTGTACACGTCCTTTATAATAAATATTTTCATCCATGAAGCACCACATTTGAACATGTGAAGAAATACTTACAGTTTCTTCGTCGCTCAAATCAGCGATTGCTTGTTCAGTAGTAGAAAATTGAAGACCTTCAAGACTCGATGGAGTAAAATTCTGCAACAAAATTAACAACATTGGCTTCATGATTCTAATGTTAATATCAATGAAAGTCACGGTAAGAAATACTGGGAACTCACCAAAGCACCAACTGGGGACTTTACGGTATTGGGTAACAGCTTATAACCTTTATGCCTGCCTCTCCGCCATGAATAACCGCCTCAGTCTCTGAGAAATCTACACCGATTCGAGGTCGTATATTACGACCGTCCTGTGGTGAAATCCAGTAATATAATCAGAATACAGTTCTTATAATTTCGTGAAGATTATATGAAGAAACATACCTGGGAGCATCCTGGAGACGACTTTCGTTTATCACCAGAAAGATACTTCAATCTTGGTCGACTGGAAATCATCTCAGCCGAAGGAAGATCCTTGAATGGAGGTCTGGTAAATCTTACAAAGCCACGCAAACGCCCAAGTTGTTGATCCCAGAATTCTACATAACCTGGGGTTACATAGGCGAATCTATCAGAACCAGGAAACCAGTAGCTACTTCCATCCACGTGAGTATGATCCAAATGAGTCCTGAGTTGCTCGACTGATGGCTTCCTTCTCCGTATGGTTGGAACACACTGATCCATACCCATTTGTCGATCTGCTCTATCAATGTTATACTCCTCCACTGAAAGATCTACAAACGTGACTGATAGCAAATGACCAGGGGTGCAACTCAACATGAAAGATCTTTCGCCATCACTCAGATGCGCACCAGACGTCAAACTCGTGCTTTCTCCAGTATTGAAAGTCATCGGCTGAGAAACAAAATCAGGGACTGACACCCACGAGCGAAAATTGAACTCAGATTCTTCATCTAACACATCAATAAAGCGTATTTTAGAACGAGGCTGCTTTGTGGACCAACGCATGATCCTAGCATTATCTTTCTCAGGGAAAGTATGGCGCGCATCAGTATTCGGTCCTTGCAGAACTTTACGTGGAGTAGGTGCATAATTCTTAAAATGCTCCCACATCAAAGCTTGAAGAAACATCGTGTTGGCATAACACTCAATCTTCATAGAGCCGTTCGACACACTGGAGTCTATAATCAAGGAGTCCAAGTTGTAATACAAGGAGCCTAAGAATAAACTACCTATCGGAAGTTGCTCACCTTGAGCCATCTTAATAGCAAAGGGAATAACAAAAGGCTTCAACAAGTTTCCACTGTCTTCAAAAACGTCTCTGGACAACCATAAACATAAGAAAGCAGCAATGGGTAACATACCGTCGATGGGTTTATCATAAACCTCGTCTTTGGGCCACCAGTGTGTCAACCAGGAAGCATAGTATCCTTTACTACCAGCCTTATTCGCTTTCTCCATTGCAGCTGTCAAGACATGACAAACGGCGGTCTCCTCATCTGAAAGATCCCCAGGAAGATTGCTCGTGATTGGGAGATGCATCAGAGCCGCTACGTCTTCCAAGGTAATGGTAAACTCTCCCCATCTACATATGAAAGTGTGAGTGGGAATGCACCAGCGAGCAAATAGATCCACAATACCACTTGCGTCATGATAAATGAACAACTCTCCAGAAGCTTGAATAGCTCTCGTCACCTGCGCCTGGTCGAGCATAGTCCTCACATGAGGAAAACCCAACATATGCCTCCCTCAGCCGGCAAATTTCTCCAAAGGTCTTCGAGAAAGCTTAAACTCTATGATTGATGAGGAGAAGATCCCTCGTTCAAGACAAAATCGAATCACTGTCTTAGGAGTCACCAATTTCTTCTGAGTAACAGTTCTGGGATTTATCAAAAGACGATACACTGGGGATTTCAAATGTTGCTCAGCTCCTGGAATATCTTTTTTCAAAGAATGCATCATCTATGTTCGGAATATTCTTAATCCCAGGGATTTCGTCTTCGTCTCCCCCAACGGAAGTTTCATCCATGCATGTCTCATCTCTGGAGATACCATCATCAACGCACATCTCTTCCCTCGAGGCGTCGTCAGCTTGGGAATTGGTCATCTTTGCTGAGTAGTTGTAAAGATTCACACTACATTCTACTTCAGTATGCGGTCCAGATATAAATCAAGGAAATACAAGAAAAAAATGGTAACTCTTAACTCTTACCTTTTATACTTCCACTAACAATAGTGATAGTAATGCTAGAGTTAACACCTCAAAATCGTTCGTCTCTTCGAAAACTGCAAAAACGAACGAAACTTTATTTAATTTCCGAAACTGATTTTTCATGAAATCACGGACACAATTTTCATAATGTGAACATTCACACAACTGACCTATGAAGTTTATAACAATAAAACATTTCATCATAAATATAATGTTTATCTTCGAAGGTTCCTCAAAACACACGCTTTGATTTTTCGAAAAAAGCAGCAATTAATGCAACTTGCATACATAAACTCTCAAGGATTTTATTTAATGAAAACAAACTCATGAAAATAAAATATATCATCATATTTTGCACAATATATGTCACGGCTGCATATATATATATATATATATATAACTATTTTTCCTTCGTATCGTCATTATTTGTCTTTAAAACGAAGGTTTATTTCAAAAAATATTGTGAAAGCTCACATCTCATACATATGATAAAGTTTTGTATTTACATGAAAGCTCATAAGAAAAATTTTATCACTGGACACAAGTTCATCATACACATTTTCCTTCGTGTCATCGTTATTTGTCTTTAAAACGAAGGATTATTCCGATTTCATGAAAATTCACTTCTTTTATGATAGAACCTTGGTACACATGAAAGCTCATAAACTAAGTTTTATCACTGAACCTAGGTTCATATACTAAAAAAAAAACCTCTCCTAAATCAGGGACTAACGATCGAACGAACATACGTTTTCAAAAACGAGGGTTTTTCATAAAACTCACACTAATATACACACATGTATATAACTTCATCATGATCACTTCATGTAAACAACAGCCAACATCAAAAAAAAAAAATTCTCACCTGGTCGGCGGCGATCGGCTCCGGCGGAAAACTCTCCTTCCCTGGCGTGAAGGTGATGAAGGTGTTGGTCGTGTGTGAGGAAAAAAAAAAGGATTAATCCCTTTTATATCAATTTTATTTCCAAAACCTAATTTTCTAAGGATTTCCTTATTGGGACCGACCCGCGAATCCTAACCGACCATGGACTCGTCGTCCAAACCAGCGGTTCAACACCAATTTATGCTCATCAAACAACGCTCCAATCATGACATTGAAGCCTTCATCAAGTCGTGGTTTGCTCATACTCTCTAAATCCGGTAACATCTCAACTTACGACTAAGTTCAATTACTAGTATTATTATTTATGGCTGGAAAATCACCATTTAATACAGACTGAGGAACACAGCTTTCCTCAGTAAGCAGGGGACTTAGTAAAGATGGTGGATTTTCGACAAAGGCTAAAATCGTAAACTCATAATGATACGAAGCTCTGATTCAGCAATCAGATGTGAGTATCGAGACACGACTCTCTCATCGAATTCTCAACGGAGAGTACTTTCTCTCAGAGTACATGTAGATATGTAGTCTCACGACTGGACAACGGCATATCTCATGAATACTGAACACTTTCAGTGATTATTTCTATATAGTATCACGAGATGGACGGATCCTAGACAGCTTGCTGTCTTCAGGAACAAACAACGAGTTTACCCTGACTATATGAATGATATGACTTACTGATAATCTCATATCGGGATAATTAATGCTCATAGACAGCTTGCTCTGCTAGTATAGAGCCACAAAGTTAATTATTCCTAATTACAATTGCTGCTATTCCATGGTCGAATCCACGACTGGTCCCATGGAATGGAAATAAACAATTGTTCTGATTCTATGATCGAATCCACAGCTTGATCTCATAGAATAGCAATAACTATATTATCTCATTACTCCGATTTCATGATCGAATCCACAACTGGTCTCATAAATGGTAATAGATAAATCTTAATTATTCCGATTCTATGGTCGAATCTACGATCCCATGGAATGGTAATGCTCACTTTATTATTCTGAATTCGTAGTCGAATCCTCAGCTGATCCTATGAATTAATAATAAACATCTTATTTCTCAGTTTTGTGAATTATTCTCCACCGTATTCCACAATTAGTAATAAATAATCAACAACCGGGCGTCTGAGCTACCTCTAAGTAAGCCCCGATTCAAATGGTGAAGGTGTATTCAACGACGATACACTAACAGTCACCACACGAACGAGTATTTCAAAAATACAACGAAACGATGAACCTATGCAAAATAGAGAAGAAAATAATAAATAATTAAAAATATTGACCATGGTACTGGGAGAACGGACACACGACCAACCGACCGTGTCGTGGTCAATCCCACGCCAGTTTTATATTTTTAATGCATTTTTATTATTTTTCATGATTTGATGAAAATTCTCTCATTTTATCAAATCTCCTTCGTCACGAGGAAACTCCTCGGTTTCATGGTACTTCCATAAATCCATAAAAAATAATATAAAATTAAGGAAAGGAGTGTGGGGCGTGACCATTGGTCAACCGGCCATGCCTTGGTCCCAACCGGCCCCACACCCCACGGTTCCTTATTATTTTATTATTATTATTATTTCTCTAATTTCATGAAAAAACTCCTTGATTTCATGGTATTTTTGCACAAATCATCAAATAATAATAAAATAAAATAAATTATGAAAACTTGTGAGACCGGGCCTTGGACGGCCGGCCATGTCCTAGCCGGTCCCACACGCCCCTTTGTTTTATTATTTTATTATTATTAGTTTTCCTTGAATTCATCAAATTCCTTGATTTCATGGTATTTCTCTCAAATTAGGAAAAATTCCCTCAAATCATCAAAATACCTAAAAATATTAAAAAATTAGGAAAACTCGTGGGACCGGGCCCTAGCAGAACGGGCATGCCTTCGACGGTCCCACACGCCCTTGTTTTTATTATTTTAATATTTTTTTCTTCCTTGAACTCATGAAAACTCCTTCAATTCATGGAAACTACCTAAATTCATCAAATTTCTCAAAATTCATGAATTTTTCATAAAATCATCAAAATATTATAAAATTAAGGAAAACGCACCACAGGACCGTGGTCACAACCGGCCGACCATGCCTTGACCATGGCGGTCCCACACCTCCTCATTCCTTATTTTATAATTATTTTTCATCATCTCATGGTGTCTTCCTCAGTTTCGTCGAAACCCTAATTTTGGCATATTTTCTCGAATGGATGCTCAATTGCACGCCAGAAAATATCAAAATTCTCAGGACTGAGACGCAGACGCCTAGGGGACACGAGCATGCTATCTTGACCAACCAAGATTGGCTCTTTGTCTTACAGAAGCCGGTCCCATCAATTTTCAGAGTTTTGACCTAATTTGCACAATTGCTCGTATTAGGTCCAAAACTCTCCCAAACACCTTGGATTTTCATGAAGTGATCGTCAGGCGGTCACGGGACAACCCAGGGCCGGTTTCATGACTCCATGGTCGGTCCCTCGCCTCGTTATAATTAATTAGGTTTTCTCACCTAAGGATCATACGAGCATTTTTGAATAAATGAATAAGCCAGCATTTGATCATTCTTTCACCAACAAATCGTCAACTCTTCATGAGTTCTTTGTATTTGATCACGTGAGCATATGGACACTACATGGTTCACCCACGGTCCATGTAGTCGCTCCCTCCTTCATCCCATGGTTGAAATTCTGACGAACCATGAATTGATCATCAATTGATCAAATTAGGGTTTCTGAATCCAAGGATCATCATTCCAGATTCCAAACTTAATAATTTTACGACGACCTCATGGTCATTAATTTTATTAATTATGCTCGATTCAACGACCAGTATTCTAATTAATATTTTTGGTACGCTGCCAATAATCCATCAGATGAGCAGCACATGCTAAGATGATCAAATATTCAACAGTTCATCACATGAGCAAGACTTGCTCAGATGATAAATATTTGCTTAAACCAAGGGATATTGGTTCAACAATCAATATTCAACGATCTTTCGAATGAGCAATACTTGCTTCATCGTAAGAACTATACCTTTCTCTCATGATATGTTCAATTCATGAGTTTCAGAACATCATGTTCAACTCAGCAACTACATGGACTCATCGTCCCATCAAACCATGAAGTCATCATCTATGTGAGGTTTAACATTTCGCTCGGTTCGAGGAGTCTCCTCCGTACGGTCGTCTCCTCAATTCCTTAAAAACCAGATAATCGTTTTTCCACATCTACACAAGCCAATCAATATGATTGTACTGTTACGATAGAAGATGAAAGATCAGGACATACAACTACGATAAAAGTAATATTGGTCTGGCTTCACAATCCCAATGAAGTCTTTAAGTCGTTAACCTGGTTTTAGAAGAAGAAAACCAAAGGTTAAAGGAGAAACAACTCTAGCACGCAAACTAGTATCACACGTAAGGTGTGGGGATTAGTTTTGCACAATACTATATGTCTCCTTTATATAGCCTTTCAAATCAGGGTTTTGCCTTAGTTACAAAGCAATCAATATTCACCGTTAGATGAAAACCTGATTTAGATTCAAGCTAATATTTCTCAACCGATAGATAGAAAACTTAGCTTGTCATATACAAATGACTGTACGCTTCTAGGTTTGTTAACCGCACCTAAATGTATACATTGTTGGTTCAACAATAGTCTACCCAAAGACGTTAACCATATGAGCATTTTATACCAACCATGTTCTTCTTCACCATAACTAGTTCAATTGACTCAAATGAACTAGTTAAGAGAGTTGTTCAATTACAAGGAAATCTTATGTAACTATACAAGGCACAATTGAAGCAAAGAAGATTTGATTCACTCGAATCGGTTCATGAACTTTAATAGCCACGGTTTGCAAATGCATTCCTTAGTATTTTAAGATTAAGTTCAGAAATCATCTTTAGATATATAACCTTCTCAATTTCGCAGACAAGGTTCGCGAACTTAAGACACCGGATAGAGTTTACAAACTCCAGCAGAAATTCTCGGCTTCGAGAACTACGCCGGTTCATGGAATTGGCTCACGCAAGTAGTTTGTCAACTCCAACAGAAATTCTCGGGTTTGAGAACTTCGACAGTTCACGGACTGAGTTCGCGGACTTGGCACTTGCCATACTTCCGGTTCTCTTGATCAACAAAGTTCGAAAACTTCGGTTCAAGGAATCCATTGGTTATGTAATCTAAACTCTCATTTCAATCATTGAAATATTCATGACTTTCGTCACTAAGTAAAGATAAACTTGGTCGAAGAGAAAAGCTTACCAACACATATTTCGAGATATAGATAGGCGAGGTATACTCGTCTCGAAATACCAAATGTGTATGATCTAGTCTATATATATAGCATACCACTTTTGTCTCAAAGAGTAGGAGATAGAATAGATAGACTTTTGAGTGACAGATAAGTTCAAGTCTCCACATACCTTTTTGTCGCGAAGTTCCACCGGTTCCTTGAGTAGATCTTCTACTTGTATGATGAATCGCCATGAAGTCCTTGATATCAACTACACTTATTATCCTAGTCCGATACTTAGCTATAAGAGACTAGAAATCAAGACTTATAGTTTTCATCACTAACATTAACAAACATGCTTGAGATAGCAACGCATGCGAGTTTGACCGAGCAGTGCTCTAACAATCTCCCCCTTTGTCAATTTTAGTGGCAAAACTATCAATACATATGGAATACAAAAAAGACAATAAAACTTTAGTAGCTCCTATTCCACATGTCTAATCTTCAACATTCCTCGAAATTTTCGTCACTTCCAAGTACTCCAATGATCCCAAAGGTTGTAAGTTTAGCATAACCGTTGTTGAAGATTCGTAAATATAACAATGTATTAATAGTTTTGTCATTAAAATTGACAAAGGGGGATATTGTTAGAGCATAGCTCGATCGACCTCGCATGCTTTGCTACCTCAAGCATGTTTGTCAATGTTAGTGATCAAAACTATGAGTCTTGATTTCTAGCCTACATAGCTAAGTCTCGGACTAGGATAGAAAAGTGTAGTTGAGCTCAAGGACTTCATGGAGATTTATCATACAACGACGAAGATCTATACAAGGAACCGTGGAACTTCATCAAAAAAAAGGTATGTGGAGATTTGAACTTATCTATCACTCAAAAGTCTATCTATTTTATCTCATACTTCTTATGATACAAAATTCGTATGCTATATAGACTAGATCATACACATTTGACATTTCGAGCTGAGCATTCGTTGCTTATCTTTTATCTCAAAATCGTGTGTTGGTAAAACATTTCGCTTTGATCAAGTTTATCTTCACCTAGTGACGAAATTCATGAAAAGTTTCAATCACTTTGAGAATTGCTCTGACATGAATCGGTCTGTGAATAACGGCTACATAAAGTCCTCTGAGAATGTCTCAATGATTGAAATGAGAGTTTAGATTACATAACCATGTATTCCTTGAACCGAAGTTTTCTAACTTTGTTGCTCAAGAGAAATCGGGAGTATTGTGGAATTGGCTTGCCAAGTCCGCGAACCCAGTCCGCGAACTTTCGGAAGTTCTCGATCGAGAATTTCTGCTGGATTTTCCAAAACTCGTTTGTGTGCTAAGTCGGCGAACCCAGTTCGCGAACTGGCGGAAGTTCTCTTTCCGAGAATTTCTGCTGAGTTTGGAAAACTCAATCGATTAACTTAAGTCCGCGAACTTGTTTGTGAGATTAAGTGGTTATGATCTAAAGATGTGCTCTGAACATGAAAATTAAATTACTAAGGAATGCTTTATGCAAACCGTGGATATAATGTTCATGAGCCGATTCAATCGAATCGAATCATCTTTGTTTCAATTGTGTCTTGTATAGTTACATAAGATCTCATAGCAATTGAACAACTCTTTAACTAGTTCATTTGAGTCAATTGAACTAGTTATGGTGAAGAACAACAAGGTTAATATGAAATGCTCATATGGTTAACCTTTTGGGTTACTATGTTGAACCAACATACACGTACACGTTTGGGCATGGTTTTCACAAACCCAGTAAACGTATATCTCAAGTGTGTGTGACAAGCTAAGTTTTAGATCTAACGGTTGAGAAATATTAGCTTGAATCTATATCAGGTTTTCATCTAACAGTGAATAAGGATTGATTTGTACCTAAGGCAAAACCCTGATTTGAAGGTTATATAAAGGAGACATCTAGCATTGTGCAAAACTAATCCCCACACGTCTGTGTGCTACTAGTGCGCCCTCTAGAGTCGATCTCCATTAACCTTTGATTTTCTTCTCTAAAATCAGGTTAATGACTTAAAGACTTCATTGGGATTGTGAAACCAGACCGATACTACTTTTATCGTAGTTGTATGATATGATCTTGCATCTTCTATCGTACGAGTACAATCGATTGATTGGCTTGAGATCGTGAGAGTTATCCGATAGGCAAGATAAAGAAGTCACAAACATCTTCGTCTCACTGTTTGTGATTCCTCGACAAACCGCCTGTGTAGTCAGGAAGGATTGTAGAGAGGTGATTGGTTAATCTAGGATGTTCTTCGGGAATATAAGACCGGATTATCAATTGGTTCTTGTTCACCCTGATTTTATATCTTAAGACGGAACAAAACCTAGGGTTTATCTGTGGGAGACAGATTTATCCTTTGATAGACTTTTCTGTGTGAGACGGATCTGTTTATTATCAAGTCTGTGATTTTGCGTTGCAGCAACTCTTGGTTGTGGGTGAGATCAGTTAAGAAAATCAAGTGTGTAGTATCCTGCTGGGATCAGAGGCGTAGGAGTACAACTGTACCTTGGATCGATGGGAGACTGATTGGGGTTCAACTATAGTCCAGTCTGTAGCGGCTTAATACAGTGTGTATTCAATCTGGACTAGGTCCCGGCGTTTTTCTGCATTTGCGGTTTCCTCGTTAACAAAATTCTGGTGTCTGTGTTATTTTTATTTCTGCATTATATTTGTTTATATAATTGAAATAATACAGGTTGTGCGTTCGTGATCATCAATTAGAAATACAACCTTTGGTTGTTGATTGATATTGATTGATCCTTAGACATTGGTCTTTGGTATCGTCCATGTATTCCTTGTATTTGATAAAGACTCGCTATTGTTTTTAGCTTGAGTAAAAATCAAATAAAGAGAGAGATATTAACTCCTTGAGATACTTTTATCTAGATTGAGTCTGACTGTCTAGTTGATTCTCTAGCAAAGTATTTCGGAGTTAGTCCATACAGATTGCCAAGCGAAATATTGGGTGGTGTTGTTAGACCCCCGCTTTTTCAATTGGTATCAGAGCAGGCAAACACGTTAAAGACCTTTTAAGTATGTGTTTGTAGCTATCTGATTATGGACGAGTCTATCTCTAATAACATATCATTTCAGAAATTACCAGATGATTCTAAAAGCTTGGATTCACCTGAGAGAACTGTCACATCTAAGTCAATATCCAAACATTCTCTTGATGTAAAAACTATTGATTGGGAAACTCTCCTAGAAGAACGGTTGGATGAACTTTCTGATGAAGGTGATTTAGATATTGATAGAGATGTTGATGAGGAAGTCTCAGAGTATGTTAAGTTTTTGGATTCGTGGAATATGAAGAAGATTAAAACTTCTCATGTCACACCTCTTCTGACTCCTCTCTGTCGAGAAAACAAGAAATTGAGAAGATGTTACGCAGGTGTTTATTTTTCGAATCGTTCTACTGAATCGATCCTCAAGAATTCTGAGGAAAACCTACGTATGAAGTCACTTGAATGTGATAATCTTTATCAAAATTACTTTTTGTTGGAAGAGAAACTTGCAGAATCTGAAGCAAGGTTTAACTCCCAGTAAACAAGTTTTGACGACAGAGAAAGCGCTTATCTCACTCGAGAAAAATGCCTTGAGGCTGATTTAGCTGCTGCTCTTGATAAAATCAAGATGTTGGAAGATGACTTGAAAAACTTCAATACTAGTTCAAGAAAATTAACCACTATGCTAGGAGAAAGTAAAAATCATAGTGATACACGAGGATTGGGCTATAAGGAAATAGATGCTCCAAGTACTAGCAAAGAGGTAAAATTTGTCAAGACTAGTGATTCTTTTCAACAAAAGGTTTCCACTGATGGAAAAAGTGAAATACCTTCTCCAGTAGTTAAGGTTCAAAAGAGCAAAGTTTATCAACCTCCAAAGTTAGCACACACGGATCGAGATAAGAACATTCCTTATATTTGCCACTATTGCGGAAATAAAGGTCACCTGGAAAGGAGATGTCGTTTCCGTATAAGGAATGAGAAACTTCATGATGTCCTTGTTTGGGCATCACAAGAAGTTGTGAAACCAAGATCATACGTTAAGAATGATCCTCTTAACATTACAGGTTGTAATTGTCCAACCTTTAGGCAAAGGAATCAGTGCTATGATAGACCTAGATTTTCCTATAAACGTCGTACGAATCCTTTTCATAATCGTAATGGTTATCAAAAGGATAACTTCGTAAAGACGAAGACAAGATCCAATGCTCCCAATTGGAGAAAGACTAACTTGCAAAAGAATAGTCAATCAAATTCTCTTCCAAGAATTATAGAAGAGAGTGATGGGAAGAAGGTTTCGACTGTTCCTAAACGCACTCAGAAGTGGATACCGAAGAAAGACAATGATGTTTTGAGTGTGAAAAGGAATGATCTTACAGAAAAATACATGACCATGGAAAAGGAAGTATACATGATGTTGGAACTTAACAAGTTTTTTGGAAAAATGGAATTGGATGTGAAAGGTTCTAAAAGTGATATGTTTCATGATAATCCAAAGGTCACTTGTGATGAGCAATACTTTGTTCACCCCAATGCAATTTTGATTGTGTTGGAAGTGCATCCTCACCAAGGAATACCCTGCTTTGTATACGGTGAGGGAAGCACAAGAATTGGGGCACACATATTATGTTCGGTTAGGCAGTATAATTCGATTGGATTCATCTAAAAAGGTATGTCTATAAACTTGAGCAAGATTTGTACTTTTATTTGCTTAGAATACTTATAATAATCTTGCTTATCGTTCACTTCTACCTAACTTGATCTATGTTTAAGGTTCTTAAATGTTTAGGTTTGAAAATAATAGCTTGGGATGTTTGGACTACATGGTACACATACCAAGTATGCATAACAACATTCGAAATCAAAATTCAGGGGTTTAAGTTCGCAAACCCGTATGCATACTTGACGTCGATTTTTGGTAAACTTGTTTTGGCCGTAACTTCTTCGTCCGAACTCGAATTTACCTCATTATTTTTGCATTATCTTCCTTATTGAATTCCCTTCAAAATGGAGATGAGAATTGTTGAATTTGGATGAGTTAATATTGGTCTTTTTCATGTCTGTTGTTTTTTAGTGTTTGCTCCGTTTCGTTGCACTTGTTCTATTCTCTTGGACTTGGGCACTGGGATTCTTGGAGAAATCCTATTCTAAGCTATTTTTTGGATGTTACAAGAGTGATGTTGGTGAATCACAAAGAAGGAAGTTCGAGAATGGGTAGTAGTTCACATTTCTATATATTCTTGAGTGTTCACAATCATCTCATGTGAACTATGGTGCATAGTCGTCAATGACTTTGTATATTCTTCTTTGTTAAGGAAATCTTTTTGTACGCTTTTGGTAACCACTCTCGGTATAAATCTATGCGAAAAAGAATGATTCTACCTTCTAAGGGAAAAAATTGTTATTGCAGTATGTTTATGATTTTGTGATACTGCAATTGTTTATGAGATATGTATTGTTTGCATCCGTGAACTTGAAGGTCCCATATGTTGTCAAAAGTAAAGTCGTTCATAAATTGGTATTCGTATTGATGAAAGGACGAATGGACTTTTAACAAATACAAAAGTTATACCTATGCAGTCATTTATTTGATGGAAAATAGGGTAAAATCTTTTGTGTGACAAGGATAAAGTCTATTATGTCGTTATGCAAATAGTGATGGAAAAATAGAATAGATCCTTGTATGTATTCCACAGTAATGATCATCACTGATACTTATCTTATGTATTACTGTGAGGCTTCGTAATGTGTCTTATGTCGAGCACGATATAACTAAGTTGATTACTTTGTGATTAGCTTTGTTGGTTGTTCCGTAAGGTACTTTATGTTGAGCATTCTTGAACTAAATTAATCATCTTGATTGGTTATTTAGTTATTTGCTCCGAAAGTCTTCTTTTGTCGAGCAATTTTTTTTGACAATTAAATTGATTGCTTCGGTGATTAGTTTGGTTGTATATTCCAATTAGATTAATTATAGGTTCTCTTGTAATTAATGTAGTTGCAGGAAATCCTACACTACACCCCTCATATGATTTCATTAACATTCAAATCATTTTAGATTAACAATCTTAATTTTATTGATGAATCTTTGAACAATCTTACAAGAAAAGATAAAGGAATCAAGAATAACCACTGCTCTAGATTTTCTCTCTCCTATTTGCTTGTTTCTTACTCAAAAAAAATCTCCCCCTTTCCTTTACCACTGAACGACTATTTATAGGAAAATACATAGTGGATGACAGCTAATCTGTCCTTTATTTTCGGATATGGCTTGCGACATTCTCGCAACCTTACAAATGTTAATCTCGCAAACTCTCTAATTTTCGCAGGGCTATCACATCTTTCTCATGATTTTAGTTGACGTCGTTTATTATATCATTTCTGAAATTGTTCTGCGACGTTGTTGTGTTGTGTTGTTGATAATTTCGCTGAGACATTATTGCTGCGAGATTATGATCCTACATCTTGCCTCTTCTCATATCTTCTCTGCGAAGTAGAGAATGATGTGAGAAATGCCGCAGTTATCCATCATTTCATATTCTTCATTTATCACACGTATCCTTTTTCCCATCTATTTCTTGACACGTCTTTTGTAACTGCTGCTTTTTAACCGCTTACATCTTTCCGCATTAATCGTGTTTATCTTCTCGAGAAAATTTTTTCTCTATATATACTCTTTCTCACTCTCTTTTTATTTTCTCTGCAACTTCATCGTTCTTTTGCAAATTCCGTTATTGCAACTTTTCTTCTTTCTTCTTCTTGTAATCTTTTTAAGTTCTTCTTCATCTCCATACTGTTTCCTCTGTAGATCTTCATCATTCGTAATTTTCTTCGAAATAATCTTCCTGCTAATGTTTTCCATGGATTCATCAAGGTTAGTTTTCTTTTTTTCTTCCTTATGGGTTTTGCTGAAATTGATCTTGCTTACTGCCTTATTTTATGTTGTTTATGTGATTCCCATACTGTTGTTATTTCGGAAAAAGCGCCTCCAACACTAAATTTACGGTTCAGAACCCTAATATTCCCAAACCGCAGCATAAGATTTTTGTACAGAAAAGAAAGTCTGCGAATCAGAAGGTAGTAAGAAACATTATTATTTTCTAATAAAAATATTGTTGACTTTGTTTCTTATCTGGATTGTAATTCGCAGGGTGATAAGGATGTCAATAAACCTTTCAAGAAATCTCGCCACCTTAAAACTGTTGAAACCTATGTTCCATTCCACTTACTTATCTCTTCTAAATCTCCGGTGACATCTTCGCAAGTTAAACCATTATCTCCAATTCGCGAAAAAGCTGCCTCAGACTTCATTTCTTCAAATGACCTTTGAATGATTGAAACCCCCATTATTGATCCTTCTATGAATGAAACTTCTTCTCTTCTTATTGATAATGTTTCTCAACCTTCTATCATTGCCAGTTCTCTACCTGAGATTCTTCCCTTTTCGAAAGAAACTGTGGAAGGAATAGATATTGCTTTCAAAGTTTTTTCTGAAGTCCTGGATGATGGAAAGAAGTCTCCCATTGATCCTTTCATGTCTGGTATTTGCGAAATTCTGAGTAAGTATTTCGGTTCTGACAGAGCTGCTTCGCAAATAGCTTTGGAAAAAGAGTGTAATACTCTTCGTCTCGAAAATCAAAAGCTTCAGAATGTTTTGCTGGATCGTGAAAACCTTCGCAAGAAGAATGATGAACTGAAAGGTATGATTTCCTTATATGTGTCTTCAATTTGCCTTTCTAATGATTTTATCCTTCCCATATTTAATTATCCTTGAAATCCCTTTTTCGCATGTTAAGCCTTAAAACAGAAACGAATAATGGAGAGATGTCAATTTGAATCTGCTGTTGAAGAAGCCCGTGTTGATAAAGAGATTTTGATGGATCAATATAACCAATTAGATAACCTCTATTCATATTTTGTTGATCATATAAATAATATTACTAATGAAAATACCCAATTAGTTCAGAGGCAATATTTATTAAGAATGAAATATCTCTCCTTTCTTATTCTTTAACTAAAGCTAATTTAGGGATGGAAACTTTATCAGATGAGAATAAAACCTTATCTCAAGAGAAGCGAACTTGTTTAAACAAGATGGTGATATCTTCGCAACAACTTAGCATTCTTCAGAAAGTATGTGATGACCAAGAACAATCTCTTCGCTCTTTGAGATATGAACTTAAAGAAGTAACAGAGTCATCTATCGCTGAAAGAGATACACTCATTCAAGGTAGAATAGCTTTAAGTGTAAAGGCGAATCAACTTAAAGAAGAATATTCCAAATTAGAAGAATCTTATTCTTCTCTTGCGAAGAAAAATGCCTTTCTTATTTCTAAAGAGAAAAATCTTCAGTCTCGACTTAAAGGTTTAGTTGGAGATAAATTTGATGATGCAATGGACCGTTGGGAGAATAGTTGTCTGACCTTGATTCAACAACTTATTTCGCAAAAGGAAGGTAATCATAATAGTTTGACTGCCTTAATTATCTTTTCTTTGTCATATCTTTTTCAGTTTTTCATCTTATTGAAATTTTGTATTCCACCTTTCGCAGAGTCTGAGAAAAATCTTCATTCCTCCATTTTTGTTTTGGAGGCTAAATATGCCAAAATTCGCAAAGAAATGCATTACTCGTTTCTGTCCTTACTGGTTCTCGTGACCGAGCAGAAAGAAGACTTGATTATCTTGCTTACTTTAAGGATATTCAAGATAGGAATCATCAGAGAGCACTTCTTCGTCAAGTTCATCTCCGGGCTGAAGTCCTTGTAAATGATATTTTATTGTCAAAATATTTTCCTCCTACATCAATCGAACCTTTGGAAGTAGATGATGATGAAGTCCCTCGTCCTGCTGACAGTGATTATGATTATGAAAGTGGTGCAGAGGATAGTTTTTTGGAAGATGGAGAAGAGATTCCTTCTAAGGAAGCAACTGCTAGTGTTGATCAAAATGAAAACGAAAAAGAAATCTCTTCTGAAGAAGTAATTGCTGGCGATAATCAAGGTGCTAATCAAGGCGAATATCAAAATCGAAATGAATGAGAGGCTAGCGATAATGAGAACATTGCCGAAGAACGTCTATTATCTCCTTCTATTGGAATTAATACTGAAGCATGAGCTTCTTATTTAGTTTTATCTTCTTGAATTGTCTCATCTTTATTACTTTTTGCGAATAATATTATTCAACCAACTTTGGAATCAATTTTCCCTTTTAGTATTTTGCTGGTGAGAAAGATAATGCCTCTTGTTTATTGATTTCCATACTTGCCTCTCATTATCTTTCTTGCGAAAAATGATCTGTTATGAATACTTATAAATATTTTGTTTTGTCACATGGTCTTATTTTGCCTTCCTAATTAAAGGTCTTATTATGCCACCTCTTGTCATTGCGACAAAATCGTAGGACGTTCTTGCACTTTCATGCAAGAACCCATTGATCTTTCCTTAACTTTTTATTTTGTATTATGGCCTCTTCAGGAATGTTGCGACAATATGACAGGCCTAAATATTCTTGCGAAAATAAAGCCACATGACATTGTCGTCTTGCTACGAAATCGCAGGACGTCTTTGCACTTTCATGCGAAAACCCATTGATCTCGTCTTATCTTTTTATTTTGTATTATTGCCTCTTCAGGATTGTTGCACAAATATGACAAGTCTTAATACCCTTGCGAGTAAGAACCCTCATGACATTTGCGTCTTAAGACACTTATCATCTCCCTAATGGAGGGTGTCGCCCTTATCTTCCCCCTGGTTCCCCCTTCAAGGAGGCGTACTTATACCATACAAGGTTAGCTCCTCCCATCCAGTCTTAACCAAAACCAGTTGTTTTCGCAGCCTCTTATCCCTTTTACCTATAGGGCCTATGGTTACGAGACTGCACCTTAAGTGGGGTTTTCTTCGGGCCAAGTGCAATATAAGCCAAGACTTGTCAAGAATGGAAAGGTACGTTTCAAACGCCCCTGGCACTCTTGACTCAACCGTGTACCTCGGCGCCTTGAACAGATTCTGCACTCCTTGGGAGAGTCCTTATTACCTTAGTCTCCCAACCTAAATCATATGCTTAAGATGGGAATCCAAGGTGCCTCTCCCGGATGTGCTTTATTGACCCCAAATCTCCATGATTCAGGTTCCGGTGGCGGTGTAGCCTTTCCCTGAGCCATGTAACAGGTACCCCCTTATATGACGTACTTTAGGTCTTACATTTACCTCTTGCGAAATTTTATTCGCGAACTAGGGTGTACGCCATAAAGGTTCGCCCCTTTCTTTCATGTCATTGTTCTATGATTATCTCTGCGAAAGTTTCCCACATCATGATCTTGTTTTGATATGAATAATCTCGCAATTATTCTTTCAGAGTCAATAACTTCTCAAAGCTTCTTACAGATAATATCTTTTTAAGTACAACCTGTTCCATGGTCTGTCAAGTCTATGACCAACATCTCTATCTTCTGGATCCATTAATTTATAAGCTCATGTTCCAACTATCTCCTTAATGATGTAAGGTTCGTCCCATTTTTCGCTAATTTTCCACCATTTTCTCGCTGATATATTGGTGTCTCTCGCAGAACTAAATCTCCTGGTTGGAATTCGCATACTTTGACACGTTTATTATATTCTCGGGCTAATCTTCGCTGATAATTCTCCATATGCTGTAAAGCTCTTTCTCTTCTTTCTTCTAATTCATCAAGTTTGTTTAAGATCAAACCCGCACTAAGATTTTTCTCCCAAGCTTCTCTCTTTGTTGTCGGAATAACAACTTATGTTGGTAACACCTCTTCAACTATGTATGTTAAAAAAAAGGTGACATTCTAGTAGCTTCTCTTCTAGTTGTATTATAAGCCCATACTGCATTATGTACTTGTTCTCACCATGCTCTATGATGTCCTTCCAATTTCTTCTTTAATATATCTGCAATTGTTTTGTTTGTTGCTTCTACCTGCCCATTAGCTTGTGGATACAAAGGAGTAGACTTTCCACATTTTATCTTAAATGCATTAAGTAACATTTCTAAGTTTTTTCCTTCAAATTGTTTCCCATAGCCTTGCATTTTTGCTCTATGTTCCAAAGATCTTCCCCCGCTATGATTGCCAGCATCCCCACTATGTAACATTTTTAGCACTTTTTCTCCTTCCTCTCGTGTCAAACATCTGAATGATGGTCCATTAAAGGATTTTCGGTATAGCAGCCCATCTCTTAATTCATAATTCGTTGCGCGGCTTTTTAACTTGTGTATTTCCAATCTATTTCTTGGTGTTTCTCCTTTCGCCAAATATGCATGAAGTTCTGTTCTCCAATCTGTGATATTGTTCGTTTGTTCTTATTCTTCACCGTCTATTATCATCACGTTCACTTCTTCTTCTTTTTCTTTATTGATTAATGGTGACATAAGTATTTGTATTTTTATGCATCTCGCAGTTGGATCTGTCATCATGCTTGAGATGAAAGCAAAAGCGTCTGCGAGACTGTTATCCTTCCTTGAAATGTGCCTCCATTTTATTTTTTGGATTTTCGCTGACAATTCTTCAACGAGTTTCTTGTATTTCTTCAAGGATGGTTCATTTGTAGTGTACTCTCCCTTTATTTGGCGAATAACTAGCTGCGAATCACTAGTTATCCTGGCATTTTCTAGTTTCATTTCTATTGCGAATTTTAAGGCATGTATCACAGCTTCATATTCCGTTTCGTTATTAGTGGATGCAAATTCCAATCTGAATGAAAAGGCCATCTTCACTCCTTCTGGTGAAATTAAAACAATTCCAACTCCATTGCCTTCTCCATTTGATGATCCATCTACCAATATCTCCCATTTATTTGGTTCTGTTAATAAGTCTTTTGGATCTCCGTGTTCTTCTTCTATATCCATCATTTCTTCTACCGCTTCATCTTCTTCTAAAGGAAATTCTGCCAAGAAATCTGCAACAACTTGTGATTTTGGTGAAGACAAAATTTCATATTTAATACCAAAGTGGCCTACTTGTGCATTCCATCTCTCCACTCTTCCTGATCTTTTTGAATTCTTCATCACTGATTCAATTGGTACTTTTGTTAATACCTTTATCTTATGCGCTTAAGAATATATGCGGAGCTTAAATGATGCATAAACTAATGCTAAGATTATCTTCTCAATCTTTGAGTAATTCTTCTCGGCAGTATTAAAAGTTTTGCTAATGTAATAGATGGGTTTCTCCACTCCTGCGTTTGTTCGCAATAACACGGCACTTAATGCATGCGATGTCGTCGCAAGATAGATCAATAATTCTTCTATTGATTCTGTTTTTTGTAAAATAGTTGTATTCATAAGATGTTCTTTGATCCCTTGAAAATCTTTTTCGCATTCATCAGTCCATTTGAATTTCGCACCCTTCTTAAGTATATCGAAAAAATATTTGCATTTGTCTGATGATCGCGAAATGAATCTCCCCAGCGAAGCTAACAGTCCATTCAACTTCTGCACATCTTTTATTGTTGCTGGTGTTGGCATGTCACGAACTGCTTGCACTTTTTCTGGACAACCTGTATTCCTTCCTTTGATACAATGTAGCCTAAAAAATTTCCCGATGCAACTCCAATAGTACACTTCTCATGATTTAGTTTAATGTTATACTGCCGCATTTGTTCAAAAATCTCCCTCAGGTCCTGTACATGGTCTTTGGCTTCTTTAATCTTTACTAACATGTCGTCCACGTATACTTCTAATGTTTTGTGTATCCATTTCGCGAACACCTTCTCTACCATTCTTTGATATGTCGCTCCCGCATTTCGCAAACCAAATGGCATTTTCGTGTAACAATATAAACCTCTAGGGGCGAAGAAAGCAGTATGTTCTTGATCTTCTTCAGCGAGAGGGATTTGGTTATACCCTTTGTACCCATCTAAAGACGATACCCTATCATTTCCCGCTGCGGATTCCACCATTTGAGGAATATCTGGTAACAGAAAACTATCTTTAGGACAAGCTTTGTTCAAATCAGTGAAATCTATGCAAATCCTTATTCCTTTGTTTTTCTTTGGGAAAATGACCATATTCGCTATCCATTATGGGTATTTAGCTTGTCTTATGATTCCTGCATCAAGCATTTTCTGTAGTTCTTCTTCTATTTGGGAATGGTAAGTTGTTGCGATTTTTCTTATTCTTTGTTTAAATGGTCTCACATTCTTGTTAATCTCCAACTTGTGGCATGCAATTGATGGATATATTCCCGGTATCTCATCCACACTGCCTGTGAAAACGTCTTTATATTCTCGCAAAAGGTTAACAGTTCTTTCTTCTTCTTCTACATCCATCTTGGTTCCAATTCTCAATATTAGAGGTTCTTTTATAGTCCCAACGTTTACTTCTTTTGTTGGTTCTGCGGCAGTGTAACTAGACTTGGGTTCTCCCATTGGTGTTGGTTCTTTTATTGTTTTCACAGGTCCTTCTCCTTCTTCTGAAATTTCGCTGGGTATTCCCCTGCCTTCTTTTGCCCTTATCATGTATACTCTAAATTCTTCTTCTTTCTTTGCATCCTTTGCCAACTTTCTGCAAAATTGTTTCCTTTTTGCTTGTCCTTCATAATGTTTTACTTCAATTTGATTACATAATTTCGCATTGTCAACATCTCCTCTGATTTCACCTATTCCATTTGGTGTGGGGAATTTAATAAATCGATGCAACGTTGATACTACAACTTTTATCGCATGTATCCATGGTCTTCCTAGCAACATATTATATGGCGATTCCATATCCACCACGCATAGTATCACGTGTGTTTCGATCTCTCCTAGTGGAATTCGTACCACTATTTCTCCTTCAGGTTTTGTTGTGGATTTTCCAAAGCCATGAACAAGATATGTTGAACTGGACATTTCTTCATCTTTAAATCCCATTCCCCTGAACGCATGATAAAATATTATATCTACTGAACTTCCTGTATCGACTAAAGTTTTGTTCAATATCCATTCTTCCATGGATTTTTTTGTTGTCCCCTTCTCTTTTCGCGTAATAGGCACAGTAATAACCAATGGAGATGTGTGGTTCAAATTTTCTTTTGGTATTTCTGCCGCCATGAATGTGATTTTTTGCTTTTCCCAATCTTTCAAGGGTGATGTCTTTTCTACCGCCATAACCTTCCTTCCTTCAAAATTTCGTTTATGTATTCTTCCTTTGATGTTTTCATGGAATTCATTAACCATTGTTTTTGTTATCATATTAAACTCCAATCTTTTGTCATCTTCATTGACTCTAATCATTTTTCTTTTAACTGGTTCACTGATTTATTTAATCACTTTCTTGATTTGAACAATCTCAACAACAATCTTCAACTTTCGATCTTCAAATACCCTGTTTCTAGCGCTATTATGTAGTTGCAAGAAATCCTACAGTACACCCCTCATATGATTTCATTAACAATCAACTTATTTTAGATTAACAATCTTAATTTTATTGATGTATCTTTGAACAATCTTACAAGAAAAGATAAAAAAATAAAGAATAACAACTGCTCTAGATTTTCTCTCTCCTATTTACTTGTTTCTTACTCAAAAAAGATCTCCCCCTTTCCTTTACAACTGAACGACTATTTATAGGGAAATACATAGTGGATGACAGCTAATCTGTCCTTTATTTTCGGATATGGATTGCGACATTCTCGCAACCTTACAAATGTTAATCTCGCAAACTCTCTAATTTTCGCAGGACTATCACATCTTTCTCATGATTTTAGTTGACGTCGTTTATTATATCATTTCTGAAATTGTTCTGCGACGTTGTTGTGTTGTGTTGTTGATAATTTTGTTGAGACATTATTGATGCGAGATTATGATCCCACAATTAATCTAGTTGAGTTTTCATATATTCCACAAATTCTTGTGTTGAGTATATGAATGGTTATACTAATCATGTTTTATTGGTTAATGTAGTCGTATATTCCGTAAGGTTTTCCTTATGTTGAGTATGCGAACGATTAAGTTAGTCATCTCCGTATGATTACCTTAGTCGTATCTCCACAAGTTTATTTATGTTGAGCACTTTCAATTAAATTGATCACTTTTGTGGTTTGATTTAGTTGCGTTTTCAATTGAATTAATAATGGGTTTACTTGTGATTAATTTGGTTGAGCTTTGGATATAGAAAATCATTCCTATGGTTTTTGGTGTCCAATTAAAAAATCCTTCTTTTCTTTCGAAATTAAGGTCGCTCTTGTTGTTCTTTCGGGAATGACATCAAATGGGGGAGAGTTCTTTTGAACTTGTGCTTAATGGTAATATCTTGCGGGGTGTGTGGCTGTGGAATTTTGTAGGGGTTATCTTGTATCTTAAAACTCCTTGATGAATGCATTTAGCTTCGGCTTTATGATTGCATCTAAATTAAATTGGTATGTATTTTTCTTTTAGTCTATGAAATGTCTCTTGTGGAAATTTCATTATGATCCCGTTCTTATACCTTTGCCAATTTTATTGAAAAAAAGGGGGAGAAATAATGTAGTTCACACTACAAATACATATGGTTTTAGGATCATTATGTAAGGGGGAGTGGTTTCCATGATCGAGATGGAGTATTGACTAAGGAGGAGTGATACATATCACTGTAGTATTATTGTTAAAGTCGTGATATAATTGGACTTTGATATTATATAATAATACTATGACACTGTATAATAATGATCGAGAATCACGATTTCTCTCATTGTTATAACTACGGATCTTCAACAACGGTGATGCTAAACTTACAACCTTTGGGATCATTGGAGTACTTGGAAGGACGAAGATTTCAGGGAATGTTGAAGATTAGACTATGGAATAGGAGCCACTAAAGTTTATCTTTTTTGTATTCCATATGTATTAATAGTTTTGTTACTAAAATTGAAAAAGGGGGATATTGTTAAAGCATAGATCGGTCGACCTCGCATGCGTTTCTATCTCAAGCATGTTTGTCAATGTTAGTTATCAAAACTATGAGTCTTGATTTCTAGCCTACATAGCTAAGTTTCTGACTATGATAGAAAAGTGTAGTTGACCTCAAGGACTTCATGGCGATTCATCATACAACGACGAAGATCTATACAAGGAACCGTGGAACTTCATCAACAAAAAGGTATGTGGAGACTTGAACTTATCTATCACTAAAAAGTCTATCTATTATATCTCCTACTTCTTATGACACAAAAGTCGTATGCTATATAGACTAGATCATACACATTTGACATTTCGAGCTGAGCATTCATTGCTTATCTTTTATCTCGAAATCATGTGTTGGTAAAGCGTTTCGCTTTGATCAAGTTTATCTTCACCTAGTGACGAAAGTCATGAAAAGTTTCAATCACTTTGAGAATTGCTCTGACGTGAATCGGTCTGTGAATAACGGCTGCATAGCGTTCTCTGAGAATGTCTCAATGATTGAAATGAGAGTTTAGATTACATAACCATGTATTCCTTGAACCAAAATTTTCGAACTTTGTTGATCAAGAGAAATCGGGAGGATTGTGGAATTGGCTTGCCAAGTCCGCGAACTGTCAGAAGCTCTCGACCGAGAATTTCTGCTGGATATTCTAAAACTCGTTTGTGTGCTAAGTCCGCGAACTGGCGGAAGTTCTCTTTCCGAGAATTTCTGCTGAGTTTGGAAAACTCAACCGATTAACTTAAGTCCGTGAACTTGTTTGTGAGCTTAAGTGGTTATGATCTAAAAATGTGCTCTGAACATGAAAATTAAATTACTAAGGAATGCTTTATGCAAACCGTGGCTATAATTTTCATGAGCCGATTCAATCGAATCGAATCATCTTTGTTTGAATTGTGTCTTGTGTAGTTACATAAGATCTCATAGCAATTGAACAACTCTTTAACTAGTTCATTTGAGTCAATTGAACTAGTTATGGTGAAGAAGAACAAGGTTAATATGAAATGCTCATATGGTTAACCTTTTGGGTTACTATGTTGAACCAACATACACGTACACGTTTGGGCATGCTTTTCACAAACCCAGTAAACGTATATCTCAAGTGTGTGTGACAAGATAAGTTTTCGATCTAACGGTTGAGAAATATTAGCTTGAATCTAAACCAGGTTTTCATCTAACGGTGAATAAGGATTGCTTTGTACCTAAGGAAGAACCCTGATTTGAAGGCTATAGAAAGGAGACATCTAGCATTGTGCAAAACTAATCCCCACACGTTTTTGTGCTACTAGTGCGCCCGCTAGAGTCGATCTCCATTAACCTTTGATTTTCTTCTCTAAAATCAGGTTAACGACTTAAAGACTTCATTGGGATTGTGAAGCCAGACCGATACTACTTTTATCGTAGTTGTGTGATCTGATCTTGCATCTTCTATCGTACGAGTACAATCGATTGATTGGCTTGAGATTGTGAGAGTTCTCCGATAGGCAAGATAAAAAAGTCACAAACATCTTTGTCTCACTGTTTGTGATTCCTCGACAAACCGCCTGTATAGTCAGGAAGGATTGTAGAGAGGTGATTGATTAATCTAGGATGTTCTTCGGGAATATAAGACCGGATTACAATTGGTTCCTGTTCACCTTGATTTTATATCTTAAGACGGAACAAAACCTAGGGTTTATCTGTTGGAGACAGATTTATCCTTTGATATACTTTTCTGTGTGAGACAGATCTGTTTATTATCAAGTCTGTGATTTTGGGTTGCAGCAACTCTTGGTCGTGGGTGATATCAGCTAAGGGAATGAAGCGCGTAATATCATGCTGGGATTAGAGGCGTAGGAGTACAACTGTACCTTGGATCGGTGGGAGACTGATTTGGGTTCAACTATAGAGTAGTCCGAAGTTAGCTTGGAGTAGGCTAGTGTCTGCAGCGTCTTAATACAGTGTGTATTCAATCTGGACTAGGTCTAGGGTTTTTTCTGCATTTGCGGTTTCCTCGTTAACAAAATTCCTGGTGTCTGTGTTATTTATTTTCCGCATTATATTTTATATAATTGAAATAATACAGGTTGTGCGTTCGTGATCATCAATTGGAAATCCAACCTTTGGTTGTTGATTGATATTGATTGATCCTTGGACATTGGTCTTTGGTACCGTCCATGTAATCCTTGTATTTGATAAAGACTCGCTATTGTTTTTAGCTTGAGTAAAAATCAAATCAAGAGAGAGATATTAACTCCTTGATATACTTTTATCTAGATTGGGTCTGACTGTCTAGTTGATTCTCTAGCAAAGTATTTCGGAGTTAGTCCATACAGATTGCTAAGCGAAATATTGGGTGGTGTTGTTAGACCCCCGCTTTTTCACACTGAACTCATCAAACCAAGTTTGAGCACTTTATGAGTCACTGTATTTCTCCCAGATACTAAGTATCTAAATGGGATAGATTAAGTTTACCACAATTATCAGGAAATTTCTTCTTACCTGATTTATTAGGAACATTGATACTTTTTGACAGTAAACAGAATTTATCATAGAAATTACTATCATCAAGATATTTAGGAATTACCTTTAGAGTTGATAATCTGGAAACATCCCCAACTTCTTTTTTCTGTAGTTTCATGATCTTCTTTGGTATCCACTTCATGGAATTTATAGCCTTCTGATCTTTCTTCCCTCTGTGATGAACTGTTGAAGAATTCTTTCGAGAATCCCTTGATCCGAGAAGATCATATTTGTGTATGGCTTGTTGAGATGAAGTTCCCATGTTAAGCCTTGGACTGGAGTTCAATAAACGTTGACAGTCTTTAATTACATGTCCTTTGTTTCCACAATAAAAACATCGTCTATGATATTTAAGATGAAGTGAAGATATCTGACGAGAGTAGTTCACCTTTTTATATCCTGGGAATGCCATGTCCTTTTTACAGGAAGGATCCTCCTTTTGAGTCCCCTTACAGTTTAAATTCTTCTTTCCTCCTGGAGGATGGTACAATCTAGACTTCTTGGATTTTGGGAAGGAAGTATCCAACTGATTATCAGACATTGATGAACACATATCATCCTTTGGCCTGTTGACATGTTTGGTGACAGTCTTTATCTCAGAGTCATATGATATTTTTAAGGCATTGTATTCATCTTCTGCTGTTTTTCTTAAGAGCTTAGTTTTCTTTACTTGATAAATACATTTCTTTAGCTTGGTTTCTAAGAAATTGATCTTTGAGGAGGAACTGACCTTACAGTATTCTAAGTCAGTTTTACATGATGACAAATCATGTTTGAGCTGAATATTTTCAGCTTTCATATGACCTAAGTCTTTAAGAAGTTCTCATTCTCTTCTTAATGCAAGTGTGAGCTCAGTTGCACAAGAAAGAAATTCTTTCTTTAGTTTATCAAGTTGAGATGTTCTTATATTCACATAATCAAAATCTTCTTTACCATCAAGTGACTCAGAATTAGACTCATCGACTATGAGTACAAGACTTCACTTAACCTCTTTTTGAGAACATAAAGACATATTTTCTGAAGAGCAATAGGAGCTTATAGAAGACATCCCTTCTAAGCATTTTCGGTAGTTAAATCCAGGACGAGTTTTTCTCAAACCTTGTGACATGTTAACAGAATCATCCATTGGATTCTATTCTTATAGGTTGGATCGCATCAAACACAGATTATTAGATATTTTAGTGATTGCCTGCTCTGATACCAATTGAAAAGGCGAGGGTACCCAAATATACCTCAAGCTAAAACTTTTACTACTTATAAGTCCTTTCTCCTAAAGTGATTTTCTATGGACTGAGTCGAGACAATACAACTAATCTGTTCACACTTCGTGTGATCGTTTATGGATACGAGATCGAGTTAATACAACAACGAAGTATGTTACTTGATAAAAAGGTTCGGACTTAACCAAACACAATAGGATTCACTTATCAAGTAAATAAGAATTAACGTTTGTGTAATTTACTTTAATTATAATAAAACAATTATAATGCGGAAATATAAAGTAAATGACACAGTAAGATTTTGTTAACGAGGAAACCGCAAATGCAGAAAAATCCCGGGACCTTGTCCATAATTGAATACTCTCATGATTAAGCCGCTAAAAAAATTTAAAAAAATTACACCTAACTTCGTATAGTTGAGACCAAGCAACTAAACCTATAGTTCACCTAGTTCCGTCTGTATTCCCACGCCTCCGACCTTAGTCACTACTCGGAACAATTTCTTTGGTTCGTATTCCAAACAATAAAGGAACAACAAATCTGTTTGGTATCAATTGTATTCAACCAAGTGATATGAGTCGGAAAAATGATCTTCTGTTTATCTTAACATAAACTCCTTCGTCAGGTTCTTAGATCTGTCTTATATTCAATTACCGAAGTAATCGTTTAAGATTAAGCCAACAACACTATTAATCCGAAGAATTGTGTTGATGTCGATCTACTCAATTAATCAATCCAATCTATCACAAGGATAAACTGATTATTAATTGGATCCTCTTTTACCGTAACAAGTATTGTGCACACCAAAGATTATGAACCCACAAATCAGAAATCTTCAATATCTTCTTCATCTTCAAATCTTCTTAGATCTTCAATAATAATCTGTACACAATCACTTGAATCTCTTGTGATCAATCACGCACATAACGGAGTCTGTTAACAATGGATTATCACAAGATCGTCTTTAGAACTAACAACAGTCTAAAGATCCATGTCGAAACTCTGAACTAGTTTGAGTGAATCTTATATAAGAAGAGAAGATTCTCAAGCATAAACAAACCAGGTGCAATCAAAGTTCAACCGTCGTTAGTCAATCAAATCAATGAAAACAAAAGATAAACCGCAATTATCTAGTTTCCCACCAAAGGTACACGCTAGAACTTCTCAATCCCAAATAAGACTTTAAACTGAGCGTCCGTAAGAGATTTCGCCTAATTAGGTTACTCTCCTCTCCGAATAGGCGGCTACACCAGTAACAACACAACAAATAGGAAGCTTGTTGTTACGAAGGATTAGTTTGCTAGAAAGGCAAACTTCAAGTATTTATAGACAAGGAAGTTTGGACACCAAGGAATTTCCAAAACCGAAAATATTCTTAAGATATTCATTAAAGCACAAATTTGATTTTCATAATTCCTGGAAATGCTCTGTCCAAAAATAATGATCGAAATCTCTCGGAAAATCTCTAATTAGTAAATGCACATTACTAATTTTTATTTCCCTACAAAATGAAGTTAAATACCTTAATTAAAAAATTCTTAACTTATTTATGTTTCGATCATGGGATTCTCTTCCCTTAGCTATGAAGGAATAACTTTGAACAATTAAATAATAAACATTCATAGCACGTGTTCAAAGTATGTCGACATCCTTACTTTGTAAGTTCTCTTTCACACTTACAACCTTGAAACCGATTTTCCACACTTCCAAAAAAGTTTAGAATTGTTTCATTTGACTTTCAAGAACTACGTGATTGATCAAACAACATTAAATCACAATCATGGGTTTTTCGGTTCTACCAAAACAAGTTTCGGTTCTACCTTCCATGTGAGTACTGTGCATAGTCACACTAGCTTTCCAAAATTCAGTTGACTAGGTACTAGGATCGGTTCCCCATATATATATGGTATATAACTTATATGTGTTGCACATGTCCATACGATCGGTTCCCCTTTGCCTAAAAACGTGTTGCACATGTTCATAGGATCGGTTCCCCTTTCTGCTATAAACCTTGTTGCACCACATACAAGGATCGGTTCCCCATTGTAATGTACTGCACCTCTTACTAGGATCGGTTCCCCTTTCCCATATTTGGTCATACATAAAATCACAAACCCGATCATACCATCTCAGGTGATTACTTAAGATCGGTTTCACTAATAAAAGTCATACCAATACATAAGTCGGGTCTTTGTGAATAGTTTTACCAAGAACACAACAAGTCGTGAACGGTTATACTCAATCACACATATTGTTTGTTCATAAGATATGCAATGAATAACAAAACCAATAACGCCTGGCAATTTTCTTTTCGGTTCACAAACAAGTTTATGAACTTACTTTCTTAGAACACATGTAAAACAATGTTTCCTAGGATGAAATCCTCACCTCATACCCATACATAATCACAATAGCATTCAAATGATTATGGCGATGTCTTATCTACAAAGTTTAATGGTTAAGCAATAAACCTCGTATTGTATTCCTTACTACTATGTCTATCTAGAGTTCAAATATGCTTCGCAGTTTTGAAAGATTTGTTAGGGAATGAAACAGTTCAAGTCAAATATCACTAACCTCAAGTGGAAGGATGATTGTTGTCGTTGTAGCTCCTTGCTTCTTCACATCTTCAAGACTTCACAATACTTGTAATGTCTCATATCTTAATACTTTCAAGCTAACATATACAAAGTTGACTCTAGTACATAATCAAGCAACTCTTTACATGAGTTTTGATTCACTAAAATATGACAACCAAACTTGACATACCAATGCTTAGTGGGTTCAACTGAGCAATGCTCTAACAGGATATGCTCCTAATCCTTTAGCTTCATTCTCTAACATATATAGCGGCGCCAGAATACTTCGTTGGTTGAATAGGCGTCCAAAACATGGCCTAAAAATTATTGATTTCTTTCATAATGGCACGCCGTGAACTTTCGCCCTTGGGCACCAGTTCACCCATCTATAGTTCAACCGAATACCTTTGCTTCTGTTTCGGGTATAACACTGCACTTGGACGAAAAAGATATGAGTATTGGAGAAGTCGTATTCATGTGGAGCTGCACACTTGGATATGTTCCGTCTTTCTTCATGGGATCTTTTGTCTTGGTTCCTTATAACATTGACAGAGTCGCTCGTCAGATGGGTTTTGACCAGGAAGTTCCATTTTGTCGTCCGTCAACACCCTCAGAAGACCTCCTGGAATCTATTTTAAATACGAGCATTCATGTGACAAAGAAAAGTCTTCCATTCTTACTTCCAGGAAGAAAACCGGTGGTAACTCCTAAATACAAAGAATTCTGGCAGAAGGAGCTTCTTGATCTTCATAAATTTGTACAGGAAGTTGTGACAATTCCACGCAGCAAGCCTACTTCTGAGATCTTAGAAAAAACCCAGTTGTTGAAGCCACTTTCTGCGAGTAAATGGAAACCCTCTAAACAAGGCAGAAACACTCCCTAAGAAGAAGATAATATGTCAAAAAGTTGTGCGGGTGGCATCCACACGGCTTCAACAGCTCACGTAATCTTTAATTCTCCCAACGTTCAGGTATATACACGTTTCCCTTTTTGACCAGCCGAATCACTCAGGTATTTTGAACTAACTCTGCTGGACTCTTATTCTCCTTAAAATTTAGTTTCTTGAGAGAATGAACGTCATGCCAGACTTGCACGCAGTCGAAGTAAAGCAAGTCCAAAAGTAAAGGATAAATCTGGTAACACCGACCGAGCCTCTCGAAGATGAAGATGAAAGCTAAAAAGATTTAGGATTTGGTAGTGATGAAGGAAGCCTTCTGAGTATGGTAGTAGCGATTGTATATCCCCAAGTGAGACGGCATATGAGCCGGTAAATCTTCTATACGCTTTCTGACTTAAATTATTCGTTCTTTAATGCACAATAGGTATTAACCAGTGATGTTTCAGGATGAGACCATACCAGGAGATAATCCCGAGACGGAGATGATTGATGATGTTGGGGATGTCATTGTACCTTCCAAGGATAACGAAGATGTCACGTCTATGGATGTGGACGCAAATATCTCCAAAGAACCTTTTGAAACTGAAATGGCATTGGTTGTGCATTCCGCCGCTGCAGAAGCTGCTTTTGACCCTCCATTTGATTCTCCCTTTACAGATCACATTTTGATTGGAGGATTAGACGTACCAGCCAAGTATGCGGATCTATATACCAAGATATGGAAGAAGCACGGACACATGGCCACGACCAAGAAATCCAAAGTCGTTTTTCACTAGCCAAACGTGTTGAAGAGGTTTTGTCTTCAATTAGTGATATGTGTAACGTGACTGGACACACCGTTTATGAAGAAGTAGTCTCCAACTTGGAGTACCATCGGGATATGTGCATGAAATTTGAATTTAGTACCTCCTGGTTCAACGAAGGGTTTTCCAAAATCCAAAAGCTGCAAACTGAAATGAACGAAATTCCCTCTATGGATCTCATTAACCAACAGGAGGTAGAGATCGAGAAGTTATCCCAAGAGTTGAAGTTGAAGCAGGCTGCTCTCCAGAAAATGAAAGATGCTTTCTCTAAAAAGAATGATCTGCTGCTGGAAGATTTTCCTTGATATTTTGTTCATTCTTTTCCTTTTACATATTCCCTTTTAGGTATTTTGAAAGATACGAGATACTTCTCTCATGGTTTCATTTTATTTTCATTTTATTTTGGGGTTTTGAACTAGTAGGTGATTGCTTCGTGAGGATTTTGGGTTAATTTGAGATTTTGTTTTTGAAATGATTCATGAATAATTTTATGAAATAAATGATGCTTGGATTAACTGATAAATTGAAATCCAAATTATGAATTCAAACAGTGCAATCATTTTGGAGGAATTACAAAAGCGAAATGCTAGAGGAAATATTGACGGAAATGCTAAAGGAAAAGGTAACATGATATCTTAGGTATTGAAAAGTTTGAGTCACATGGCACTTGTTACTGCGCCTTCTATCTTGTCAGCATTAATGAGCTCGCAGTAGCCTCCTAAGACAACCTCTACCACTAGGTACATCTCATCTTTTCAATCTGGAAAATCAGATTGAGTAGTAATCTTTACTACATATCTCCAACTTGAAAGGGAGTTGGGTGTTGTATAGCTACTTGATTCTCAGGTTCGTTATTTTTTACTGAGACAACTTCTAAACACTTGATAAAATATCGGGAAGGATCGACATCCCATTCACATCTCCTAGTGGTTGCTGGGTTGGTTGTCGGATCGAGTCCCCAGGTCTTGATGGAAAAAAGAGTGACGGGTTGGAAAAAAAAAGGTTGTTCAGCAAGACTTACTTGTGTTCAGAACCTGTGAATAAATGTTTCTCTACTCTCTCCAGGTAATTGTGTCACATTTGAGAAGTATTGACATGACAGTAAATACTCCTCAGGATTGGTCGGCTTGTTAGAGATCCTCTCAGGTGACACGGGAAAAAGACAGATTCTCATCTTTGCTTTGTTGTCGTGTATCCATGGGCGTACCAAAATCAGGTCATAGTCCAAACCCCTTTTAAGAACTTGAAAACTCGTGCAGGAAGTAGTGATAAGTCCCCAGTCAGTTTCCAATTATTTTGTTGACTGCAATATCTGGGATCAGCTTAGACGGAGTTGTTATCCTCTCGGTAAATAAAAGGCGCCCTCCGGAGACGTCATGATTGAGGGTCGTGATAATATTTTTACGTTGATCTGCGGAAAAATGGAGAATCTCCGGTTCCTAGATGTAATTCTCCCGAGTTGATCTTTTCTTGGACAATGCGCCTAAGACTGTTGCATTCATTGGTAGGATGATGGATGAATCTGTGATAGTGGCAATATCTAGAGTCTATGATCTCCTTGTCAGTTGGCGGACGCCATATGGGAGGTAGTATAACAACCACGTCTCGTACCCAAGCTTCTAGTAACTCTAGAATTTTTCTTATTGAGAGTGGGAAACATGGGTACCTCGAGTCTGGTTTTTGTCGAGTTTGCAGTTGTTGTCGTGAAAACTCTCATAGGTTTTGACAAGAAGCTCTTTTTGAGGGTGGAGTCGATACTTGAGCGGGTGTTGATGCAGGTGCGGACCGTTTATCTTGGCAATTTTGTTGGAGTGCAACTTCTCTTGAAGGCCCTGCATCAGTGACAACGATATGAGGTGGCTGAACCGAATTCTGTTTGTTGACGCAGTTCTCGTCTTCCTGAATGCCTTGGTAGATCTCCCCTTCTTCAAGTGCTCCTATTTTTGGCAAGGTTAGACCGGTCGCGGCTGCGGACTGTTGGACAACTCTCTGAACTTCCGCGAGAATTGAAGATATAGGTTTTCCTACAAATCTTCATAAGCCGGCTCTTTACCTTTGTTATGCATATATTGTGATACATCCGGTGTATCTCTTCTGTTAGCTTTGTAAAACTGCTCCAGATCCTTGTTGTTAGCTAGACTCAGTTGTCCGTTCTCTTTCCGCTCTAGTTGGACACGGCTACATCCTTTGTTTGCATTGTCGTTGGCGGGGGAATATACTTCGAGCAAGGATTCAATACTTTTTGTGTTATCTCTAAAATTGGTGGCGTTCCTCGAGCGAATGTTTGTTGGTTCTTGCCACAGTCGGTTTGTCATACTCTTTAGGAGATAAAACATCTCATGTTGTAGCTTGACGATATCTGCTTGATTTGCGACAACATATTCTAGTACTTTTTCTATGCCTTCCATGGTGATCGAACTCCGAGGGTTCGCGGCCTTGGAAGAGTTTCGCTGGCCGAGGTACATGCTAAAGCTGTAAGTTGGGATTGGTGGTTAAAGTGAATTCTGGTTAATGACTAAATTTAGACTTGAGGTCGAGCCTTTTGAAATTGAAAAAATTGAAATTAAAATTGAGAAATTGATTTTGTAATTGAGAGATTAATCTCCCACTGTGGTCGCCAGTTGTTTTGGGATAAAAAATTCTGCTGAAAATGGTAAATTGGGTGTGCCGCCGAGAAACGAATCTAAACCCTAAAAAAATGTACTTCACATGAATACTTTATATTCGAGAGATCAATATATACAATTCTATCCTAAACCAAGAAATAGTTGTTTCAGTCTTACTTCGGTCACAAAATGAAGGAGAAAGGTCGATCTTAGGGAGGAAAGGGAAGAAGGTGTTGAGATCAGAATGATGAACTATAAAGGTGTCATTGTTTTATGACTTGTATCAGAATGTGGAACTTTCTTAAGGAATGTAAGCTATAATTTCTTGGTATTTTCTGGATACTTTTTTCAATAACACTGTTGTCTGTTGAAATAGGTTCAAAACCTATTTATACAAGTCATAGTTGAATGCACCCTGATCTCATAGGAAGTGGAAGTAGTTGAGTGATGCAGAAGTGGAGATTGTGTGGAATGGTGAAAATCACGTCCCTATTATGAGGGGAAGACTGGTTGGTTTCATTCCCACTACTTCTCTACTATCACTAACTGTCCGCTTCCTGACACTTTCTCATAATGGGCGTATTGCACGCCGCACGCTGTAAACCACCAGACGAATACCCTGATGAACATCCTCTAGTTTGTGACATGTTTGATGTCTCGAGTATTTTTGTAGAAAAAATATGCAGAAGACTTCTGAGTGGGTCTTGCTTGCAAGTCCTAATTATTTAACCAATTACGCGCAAGCTAGGCGGCAGGCAGATATTTGTGACAAGTCAAGTTGTGAGACTTGCCGCAAAAAATAGCACATAATGCTTTTAGGTCAAATAACTAAGTTATTTGTGAAATTGATGTTTGTAAAACATCGTTTGTGATCGATACATATAAAGCATCGCTTTTAAACAAGCAGCTCAAAATAATCGATGCTCATGAAGTATCGTTGTATAAAGCTTGTTTAAATTAGTCGCGGAGCTTAATGTCTTAAAATGAGCATGACCAACCATCTTCAGAAAGCTGTCAGGAGCTATTCATGTGTATTAAAGATGAGTCGGTCGGTCCTTATAGGAGGATGATGGTCGGTAAACATTTTGACATCATATTTGTCAGCCTAAATTAGATCTAGACCGGTTAAATTAGCTAGCCAAATTCATTGGCTGAGATTATTTGCAGCAATTATTGGTTGTCGTTGAATCCATTTAAGACACATGTAGGCAGCGCGGCTATCCATCTTTGCGCAGCTGCCAGGAACTATTCAAACAAGTTTAGGATGGGAAGATCGGTTCCCATAGGAGGGGGTGGCCGGTGATTACCATGGTACCTCATTGGCTGCCTAAAATCGGATCTGGGCCGGTCGACTTGGCTAGAAAAGTTGGACGGCCAAGATCGTTTTGCGACAGTAACGTGTTGCTGCTAACATAAATTGGGGTTTTGTAAGCCGCACAACCAACCCACTTTAAACAATCGGTTTGAGGATCCGCTTGCAACCTGTGAGGGTTTCGATTGGCTGAAGTATGAGTAGTGACAGGAGCTATCCATGTATATTAAAGATGAGTCGGTCGGTAGTTATAGGAGGATGATGGATGGTAATCATTTTGACATCCTATTGGTCAGCCTAAATTAGATCTAGACCGGTTAAATTAGCTAGCCAAATTGATTGGCTGAGATCATTTGCAGCAATTATTGGCTGTCGTTGAGTCCATTTAAGACCCATGTAGGCAGTGCGGCTAGCCATCTTTGCGCAGCTGCCAGGAACTATTCAAACAAGATGAGGATGGGACGATCGGTTCCCATAGGAGGGGGCGGCCGGTGATTACCATGGTACCTCATTGGCTGCCTAAAATCGTTTTTGGTCTGGTCGACTTGGATAGCAAATTTGGACGGCCAAGATCATTTTGCGACAGTAATGTGCTGCTGCTAACATAAATTAGGGTTTTGTAAGCCGCACAGCTAACCCACTTTAAACAATCGGTTTGAGGCTCCGCTTGCAACCTGTGAGGGTTTCGATTGGCTGAAGTATGAGAAGGCCCGCCGGTGTATACCACAGAGCTTGTACGGTCGCATCAGGAGGCAGCTAAGCTTGACAAATCAGCTGGCCAAACGTGCGGCTGTGATCGTTTTAAGAATGACATAGGTAGCCTATATTCAATTCCTTAAGGAATTCAGTGCGTCGGCCAGCCAACTTCCACTTTTAACTAAAAGTATAGGTTGCGCATTTAGAGCGATTTGATTGGTCGGTGGGAAAGAGGGGGGGCCGGCAGGGAAAATCGGACGGCCATGTGGCGCCGGCTAGGGAAAATCGGACGGCCATGTGGCGCCGCTGCACCCCTTTTGCTGCTGCCTTTATGTGCCGCTGTTTCCCTTTATTTCTTGTTTTACAACTTTTAATAGGATTTTGCTCCTACTAGCTCCATGATGGACTAATTTCCTAGTTTTCCTAGGTTTAGTTTCGACCAATAGGGTTCGAGATATTGCGCAGGCCGCATAAACCTAACTTTTGTAAATTGGTAAAATTAGGTTTAAAAATTGAATTTTGTGAGATGACACAAAATTAATCAAATTTGATGAATTCTGTGTGTTGACAAAAATTACTAATTTTAGTCTCAGAAGGCAGCGCAGTTTGTGTGCTTCCGATTGAGTACTTTCATGCATATCTTAATCCTGACACTTCGGGAAATTCATGCTACTCAGTTGCAAGCCAACATTAGTCGTCATGTCATGTCAACATTAAGAGTTCAGATGGGGAACATAGCACAGGAAAAATACTCAGCAAGCCATACATTAGTGAATAATGCAACCAACGTTATTCTTAAGTAAATTTCATATATAAGTATACTGAATTGCTCAATACATATGTAAGTAAAGAGGCATAGGCACTCATCACTTTTAAATGGCTCAATTTCTTTGCAGAACAACGACACATTAAATACAAGGTTTTACAATTTTGACCCTGAACTAAAAACCACCATCAACAATAGTATAATCCTCGGAATAACTGTCAAAGTTTCCTTGAAATAAATTTTATATTATTTTTGGGAGATTGGTTCACCGAGAAATTATAAATGTTTTTCTACAATAAAATAGAAGGGAGGATGGTGTATCCATTTAATAGTATCAGATCCACCTAGCTAGCTGTAAACAGATGGATATGATTTCTTCCTTTGTTTTTGGTGGGAAAAGGTCATCACGTTTAGAATTGTCTGAATTTCCTTCCGGAGAAAAAAGTTCTTGAACAAAAAAGGGTACGGTTCTTCCTATACATAAGTATGGGGATGGTACTATTTGAACCAGGAATCTAGACATCTTCCCGAATTTTGGATAACGGCATCATCGATTTGTCATATACAGTTATCTTTAATTAACGCTAGGCCTTTTTGGATATTATTCCATATCCAGGATAGGTTAGAACTCCTCCACAAATTGAACTGACGGGAATAAAGAAAGTATTTCGCTTTTAAGAGTTGGGACCAAAGGCGATTAGGCTCCAAAATGAGGTGGCTTACAAGTTTAGTTACAAGAGTTATATTGAATTTATGATGATTTTGTATACCTATACCTCTTTAGGATTTAGGTTTGCAAATGCTATACTAGGATGTAATCCCACCTCCATTTTTTTGATTTGTCTATACAAGACCATGTATATTATTTACAATAGAAACCATTTTTTATCTATCTAAGATACAAAACAAAGCTTGGCTAAGTTTGCCTATGTAAGTGGTGGTCCAGATTTGTTTAGGGGGAAGATAAATCTATGGTCATGGTTTGTTCAACTTTAATATTAATTTGTATAAGTGTGTTATTAATTGATATCTCATTAATTTCTCATGATAAATGATTTATATAGTTTTACATCATAAATGTTCCTTAATTAATATTAATACACATTTCCATCAATAAATAATTTTGACAAAAATTATTTCAATACATATTAAAGGTGGCAGTTGTAGTAGAAGAAGAAGTAGGTGGTGGAAGCAGTGACAGGTGTTACTATGTGGTGAAGGCGGTAAAATTAGTTTTGGTGGAAGAAATAGTGGCGTTGGATGGTTTTAATGGTGGTGGTATTGGATTTTTCTTTTTGAATCAATGATAATAATAAAAAAAAGTTTTTACATGACGGGTAACATTGTATTGTGAAAAATATAGTTGTTTTTGACACGATCAATAAAAACGGGCAACAAATACTTTTGGGATGATACCAAATCATATAAGACATAATGGTTGTTTTTTGTACCACTGATATCTTTGGTAATTGTTCGTACGCATGATTTTCAGTATTAACAAAAAACATATAGTAGAATAAATTAATTAACGAGCTAAGTTTGTTAAACCTAAACTTTATACATGTCGTCTGGGATTAAAATTTATAAGTGTGCCCAATATTCTACGAGGAATGGGCAGTCATGGTGGTGGAGAAAGAAGTGATATCTGGTGGTTTTGTGGTGCTGGCGGGTATTGATGAGTAGTAATTGACTATATTAATTATATGACGCTACAAAAGGGGGTAACACTATAAAATAGAAATGTGGTTGATCGTCTTAATGCTAATATAAAACCGGTTAAAATACATGAAAATTAAGAAGAAGAAAAAACATTTGGATGTAACGTTATATAATAAATACTAAAAACTACATATTTAGTATCCAGGTTTCTCCCTCCAATAGATAAATCTACGGTTGTATTGATATCCCGTAAGTAGAGCGCGAGTTGGTCTTGGATTTTTGAATGATAATGAATATAATGAAACGCTCCCTCTCGATTTTTCCAATGAAAACTGAAACCTTCTAAAAAAATAATTAATCGAACAACACTTAGATGGAGCGCATCACCACCAGTGTAAACTTCCCTGAATTGCTACATATCCAGTGAAATTTCTACAGATTAATTTGGTGATTTTGTCATACCGTAATTTTTAACGAGGCATGCAATTGAATCTCTAATAGTGATTTTAAAGGTATTTAATAATTTTGAAATTCTCTTATAAGTTTTGTTTATGCAAGTATTGATTTAACTTGGGTTCTTTTATATTTTCGTGTTAAGTTGATGACTTTTTAATTTGAACACATGTTTGGTTAACAAAATTTAATACATATAGGGTATTTTCTTTGTAATACTGATGTTAGTCTCTCATTTTCCCCGTTAGCACTTTGTTTCGATCCCGTATTTGTAGACATTATTTGACTAATATTGGGGTATTTGTTTAATCTCAAGGCCGATTAAACCCGGTGTGTGTTCTACACATTGTACGGCTCTACCTTGATACTAATAATTTTTCTTCAGAAGGTTAATTGAATTTATGCAAATATGAATATCAATATGACTATGCTCTTTATTGCTCCAAATTACTTGAGTAACACTAGATGTGAGAACGCCATTCATATAAGACAAAATGATCGTTTTTGGTACCACTGCTATCTTTGGTAACCGTTCGTACGCATGATTTTCAGTATTAAAAAAAAACGTATAGTTGAATAAATTAATTGACTATTTAAGTTTGTTAAACCTAGACTTTATACATGACGTCTGGGATTAAAAGTTATAAGTGTGCCCAATTTTCTACGAGGGATGGGCAGTGGTGGTGGCGGAGAAAGAAAGTGATATCTTGTGGTTTTGTGGTGCTGGCGGGTATTAATGAGTAGTAATTGACTATGTTAATCATGTGCTGCTACAAAACGGGGTAACACTACAATGTAGAAATGTGGTTGATCGTCTTAATGCTAATATAAACTCGGTTAAAATACATGAAAATTAAGAAGAAAAAAAAAACATTTGGATGTCACTTTATATAATAAATACTAAGAACTGCATATTTAGTATCAAGGTTTCTCCCTCCAATAGATAAATCTACGGTTGTATTGAGATCCCGTAAGTAGAGTGCGAGTTGGTCTTGGATTTTTGAATGATAATGAATATAGTGAAACGCTCCCTCTCGGTTTCTCCAATGAAAACTGGAACCTTCTAAAAAAAATCAATCGAATAACACTTAGATAGAGCGCATCACCACCAGTGTAAACTTCTCTGAATTGCTACATATCAACTGAAATTTCTACAGATTAATTTGGTGATTTCGTCCTACCGTAATTTTTACGAGGCATGCAATTAAATCTCTAATAGTGATTTTAAAGGTATTTAATAATTACAAAATTTTCTTATAAGTTTTGTTTATGCAAATATTGATTTAACTTGGGTTCTTTTATATTTTCGTGTTAAGTTGGTGACTTTTTAATTTGAATACATGTTTGGTTAACAAAATTTGATACATATAGGTTATTTTCTTTGTAACACTGATGTTAGTCTCTCATTTTTCCGTTAGCACTTTATTTCAATCCCGTATTTGTAGACATTATTTGACTAATGTTGGGGTATTTGTTTAATCTCTAGGCCGATTAACCCCACTTTGTGTTCTACACATGACTGAAGATTGTGTCAGCTCTACCTTGAAACTAATAATTTTTCTTCAGAAGGTTAGTTGAATTTATGTAGATACAATTATCTATATGACTATTCTCTTTATTTCTCCAAATTACTTGAATAACACTAGATGTGAGAACGTCGTTCATGCACTACTTAGCATAGTTGGTGTGAAATCTTTGTATCCACGAATTTCTTCAATTTTATGTTATCAATATGATTGAGAAAGAATCTTACACATGTTTTGGTTTAGTTTCATAAGTTTATTTTTTCAGCTCACATGTGTATATCTCAGCCTTCCAATAGCCAAGGATTCTTCATTTTTATAACTCTATCATTTGCAAAAAATAAATAAATAGTTTTTATCTATAGTAGGGTAAATATTATCGGTTTTCGCTTCACTCCTTAGAGCCTTAGTTATCAATAATTTCAGAACCAATGTAATCATAAACATCATGGAGTTGGGATTGCCAGTTTAGGTATATGTACTGTTAATTTAAAATTATGGTCTGATGGAACAATAAATGTGGAAAATATCTTTTATTTTTTATTTTTTTCATTTTGGCATAACACTATTACTCGTCCATAGAATAACTTGAAATAACATGCTTAAGTAAAATAGAAAGATCAGGTAACCCATTATTTTTCTGCCCAAAACCTATTTGAATATCAAAATAATTACTCATGAAAAAAAATAAAGCAAGAGGAATGTGAGCAATATCGTATTAAAGACAAAACATCCCTTGCCGTAAGTTACTATATATAAAGGGAACTCCCATTGCTACAGTAGTGAACAGTAAACAAAGCTGTAAAATTTGGAAACCCAACTTTTCCCTTAATTTTATAGCTTTATCGAAAACGCTTTAAAAATTAAATGAGGTTGAAATGGTAAAAGTAAAAAACAAATAGAGAGTCTAAGACTAGGAATAATTGCTTCAAAAAAAAGGAATAATATAGCGGGTCAGGTCACACTGAGAGGGTCTCATTTAAGGAAATATTGAATTTTGAATTTTTATGCGTAATGTGGGTACAAAGGAAATCATGTGCATAGCACGTGCCGTATACAAGTAAAGAAAAAACAAACAAACGTAATGTATAAACTTTTTAGGAAAAGTAAAAGATACCTTAATAAGGAAACATATAGCAATACCAACTCTGGTTGTACCATTATACATATCTACAAATCAAACAACAAACACATCCTAAAATTGATACTCGCTTTCCCCCAACTTTTTTAATTACTTTATTGTTCTTTGTAAAGTCTCATATCATCACTATTAGTTGACTATATATATTGTGATTTCACCACGAAATCCAAGTTTATCCTCACATTAGAATCATATAAACAATAATTTTTATATTTTATTCCTCGATAACTAATACGTACTTGTGTACTACTAACATACTAAAAAAATTATTCACACAAAACGAAGAGCAACTATGTTTTTATAAAACATCATCAAGAGTATAAAGATGTAAATAATTCTCTATTCATTAATATTTGTAAAAAAACAGAACAATCGAGCAAAACGTGTGCAATTTGATAATAAATAAATTAGACCCATTACCACTGCGAAATGAGTCATACTCATGTTGGATTGAAAATCACGTAAATAAATATAAAAATGCCACTAAAAATTATAAATGTGTCAACTCAGTTCTAAATATTATTATTGTTATGTTGAGCATGAGAAGTAGAATTTTATTTTCATGATACCTCGTCAGTATCATCGAGGACCTAGTTTGTGATTTGGTGTTGAGAAAATTCAGACCGGTAAACAAACGAGAAAATTCTAAATGGTAGTAATACATGTATACTTCGTTTAACATATATAAATTCGGCAAATAAAAATAATATATATTTATAAATATATTATTTTTTTAGCTCCTATATGTAATAAACTAATGAATATTTATTATTTTTAAAGATTAAATTTTGTATATTTATGTGTTGTATGATTGAAAAATAACAATTAGTATCAATTTTTATGGCAGTAAAAATATTATGGTTCATATGTATTATATATATACCATATGGTATATATGTGTTGTATGGTATATATCAAAATGGTTAGGGCCTTGGTTAAGGAATGAAAACTTAGATGTGCAAATTCGGAATTAGAATTACAATAATACAGATAATTGGGGAAAATAGTCGTGATTAAAACGGTGAATTACTAACTTGGATCCAACTTCATATATAGACCGATCAACATTTTAATCATCCATTTGATAATCAATTTGGGAAAGATTTGTATACTATATGCGAGTAAGACGGTGAATTACTAACTAGAATCCAAATTTCTACTATATAGATAGCTTTGTGTTTTTTTCAAATAGAAAAACAATCCGATATACAACGTGACAAGGTTGGCTGAAGTAGTACGGGGATCAGATCAGTTTAGAGTCTACCAATCTCGTTTAAGGAACTTAAATTTTTTGAAAAACTAAAAATTTTGACCATCATCCTTTACCGATTCTACTAATCTTCGGTAAGTAATTTTCTAAGGAACTTAAAAATACTCCCCACTTACATGATCCTCCAAAAGTACCTATAAGAAATAAGCTAGAAATGAACTATCCAAGAAGCTATGAAACATCACTGATACTTTAATATTTTTAGGAACAACAATATTTACAGTAAAACCCGTATATATTAATCTGTGATTAATTAATAAATTTTTATGGTCCGACATTGGGCCAATGTGATAAATTAATAATTCGCTAAATTTATAAAATAATAAAAAATATTGGACTACCTCTAGGTCCCTTTCGATATATAAATTAATAACTCTCTAATTTATATAAAGTTATTTTACATTTACGCTAATTTAGTAAAGAATATTTCAATTGTGAAATGATTTTTCTTGAAATTGATGTCATATTTAGTTTCATATTGGATTTTTCTTAACATCGGAAAAGATTTTGGTGTTATGGTTTCATGAAGCAATAAAAACCTATTCAATGCCTTCACAACTTTGATAGCTTCTTTACATGAAGTTCTCCATAACTACACTTTCATCTTCGGCTTCCGCAACATTACTTTTCTGGCTTCCTATGGCACTCAAACATTTCCTCAACATTCATCAAATACGAAATAGTATCCTCTTGAGGGCAATTCAAAAGGCATGTCCATTCCATAGTGATAGTTCAATCCTTTGATTAAATTTTGTTGTTCTCTAGTGGATTCATTTCTCTGACATGGTGTCATCAATTGAAAGAATCATACAATGGCGAAAACAATATGCAATGGATTAGCACGAACATTTATTGTCCAAGCTAAAACGATAAGGTTCACAGCTTACAAAACATTAATCTTCTCGGATTTGGTTTTCCTGCTTCATAACCCTCCAAAAGATTACGAAAATATTGGCAATGATAATGCATATTGAAAGCTCATATAATCCCTACTTAGTGTTTAGAACTAAACATTGTATTGATAAATTAAAAAATTACTAATTAATGAATAATAATGTAGTAGTACGTTGTTGAAGCTTAGCTTATTAGGCTTCCAACTAGTTTGTTATAATAATAATAAATATATATATTAATTAATAAATATTATTTTATCGATAGTTTAATATCGCGATAAGTTGATAAATTTTTCCGGTCCTAACATTATAAGGGATTATGTTGTAATTAACACACCTAATTTGACACTGGGAAATGCCATAAAACACGAAAAATTTGAGTCGGAATTGAATCATTTTATTAATCAATTCATTAAAGTATTTATTTTATTTCTTATGCAACTTATATATGAAGCATAGACAATGCACAAACTATTTTGGTATTATCGCTCAAACTCTTATTCTTAAATTAGTTTGTTGATGTGTTATCCTTATACCAATTTGTAACGAGCTCCCATCGGCGAAGAGCAAGATTAAATCGATAAATTCCATCTCGACGAGGTGCCCACCAACAATAATTCTCGGAATAATGATCGACTCTCTCGTTATAAACCTGCACATTTTTATTAAACGCAATTCCCTCTATAGTACTCCATTGAAAATTACACGAATAGTAAGTTTTCCCGATCAACTTCAACTTAAATGACCAATCGAAAGTGTCATTATCACCAAGACGTCTTCTCATATCTGTTCCACCCTATTTCCAACAATGTACCCACACATCTAAGCCATTGTTTATTTGGTTAAAAAAATTCACTTGAATTTCAGGAGATTTTCTTTAGATGATAAACACTCTCGAAATAATACTGCAAAAAGAAGAAAGTAAGCAAGTGTGTAGACACCTCTATTGCTAATTCTAAGAATAACCATTTTTTTTCTTTGGTTGAAGATGATTCCATCTGCATATGCATCTCCATATTTATACAAAAAAAGACGCATTTACTTCGTGCACGCCTTTATTGGAAAATAATACTTGATTATGATTTCTTCATTAAATTTATAAAATCTAATTGGGATTTTATTGTCTTTTGCATTAAACTAGTGATAAAAGTTTCATTAATGTAAAATTCTATTGAATATTCTTTCCTTTTAATGAAAATTCGTATAAATAGTTTCTATCCAGAGTGACGGGTATGTAAGAGTAAATACCATGGTATTGGTACATAAATTTGTCAAATCATGTAGTCCAATTGCAGTGACGGTTCGATGGCTTATTTATTCAAGTCCAAAATAAAAATGTTGATTGGTTCATGTATAAATTGCTTCGGATCTTAGGCATTTGACAGTTATAGTAGTTAGAGTTATTTTATGTGCACACTCTTTGACTTGCTACCTATGCTACCAATGGAATTAAAATATAAATTATTCTTGGTCAAATACTAAAATAATCGTAGACCAAAATACATTTCTGCACTAGAAAGTTAAAAATGCTAGTTTCATCTAAAACCAATGAATTTTCAAGAAATTAAAACAGTAACTTCAATTAAACAACATCTCGTGTGTGTGTATATATATGTATTAGATTTCAAGCATATATCCTTTGGATTTCAAGTAACCAGGCTAAAATACTATCGTTTGGAGGTCGATTGAAAATTCGATTTAATTCGGTCTTCATTCGAAAGATTTTAATGAATTTTGAGTAACTATATTAAGTTTCAAGTGATATTTGAAGATTTTAAAAACAAAAAAAAAATGAAGAAATTTAGATTAGATTTAAAAGTATTAGAAGAAATGAAAATCAATTACAATTCAACATTTAAAGATGTTTTTCAATTTCTTCTAATCCATTGTTCATTAAAGAAATTGTAATTAAACTGAGAAAATTATAGTGAGTTTATCGCACAATTGGAAGATTTTGCCTCTAAGTTGAAGAAATTTGTCTTCGATTTGAAGGAACTAAAAGAAAAAAAAATTGAAACATTGCAACCCCAAACCATGGCGTGTTTGTTAGGCAATAATCTTCGAAACCAAAGTTTATTTTTGAAACCCTAAACACCAAATAATTAGTATCAATATGATCCTTATTGACATTATGGATTCATGTATAATTAAGTCCATCAAGAAAATACCCGACTGAAAGTAACATTCAAGTTACTTGATCATGTTAGACTTTCAAATGTCAACATATTCTGATATTTACAAACAGAAAACAGTTTATCCTTTCGTTTTATGTGCTTCCTCATCTTATTCCATCATAGCACTAATTAGGTGATCAACTAACCGAGTAATGCTCTAACATGTAATCCTCATTCAAGAGGAAACTCTCCTAATTAGGTGAAATCTATTATGTGCACTTTGTCTAAAGACTTTTGTGGGATCAAAGAAGGTCTAGTAGTACCATTGGTGGGACACTAAGAATCATATTATTATTCTAGTTTTCGATCATTGATTTAATTGACTAACGGTAAAATAGAGCATTGCTCGGTTTAATCCATACAGTCTTAGTATGTCAAATTGGTTGTCATATTTTATCTCAAAAACTCGAAGTCTCTTAATTATATTACTAGTCTTCGGTAGGTTATACTAGGAACATTAGAACTGTTGAGACAAGTCCGTGTTACTCTGAAGAACCTGAAGACGTATCGGCATCAACGAACACATCATCCTTATGTATGAGGTTAGTAATAAACACTTGACTTTTTTTCATTCGATATATGTTTCTTTCAAGTCGTTTAGAACGAAAAGATAACATAGGAAGTATATATATGTATCTCTAGTATTAGTGACTTGGTCATTCTTTTATGATCAATATGTCAAGGAAGTATATATTAATTCTTTTACACAACATTGGTATATTTTCATGTCCCGGCTAAAGGGATGCCATTTCGATTAGGGACCACCTGGGGTGCAGATGTACCAGTAATTATTAGTTTAGTTTTATGTTTTGTTTAGCAATTATTAGCGTCTAACAACCGTTGATAATTATGTTTAGCACGTCACATGTGTGAGTGGAATGCGTGCCATTCCAGATGAATTAGTTCAAGTATTATTCTCCATGTTGTTATCCTCATCTTCTATCTCATTGGTGTTGCTCATAGACCTTCTTCTATCTCATCTGTGTTGCTCCTAGACCTTTTGTTTTTCCTAGTGTCCTCCAACTCTTGATTTTGCATCTCCAAATTATTTTTTTAAATACTAGTTTCACAACCTCTTTGCAGAATAAGATTTATATCATCAATAATTTCAACCCCATAAGATCTAGGTAGTTCATGGAAATAGAAGATATATTTTTCATTAGTCATACGTCTTGAAAAGTCGAGGGTACCCAAATATTCCTCAATCTAAAACTTTTCCACTTATAAGTCCTTTCTCCGAAAGTGATTGTCTATGGACTGAGTCGAGACAATACAACAAATGGGTTCACACTTCATGTGATCGTCTATGGATACGAGATCGAGACAATAGACCAACAAAGTATGTTTACTTGATAAAAGGTTCGGACTTAATCAAACAAAATAGGATTGCTTATCAAGTAAATAGAAATTAACGTTTGTGTAATTTACTTTAAATTATAATAACAACAATTATAATTGCGGAAAATAAAAGTAAATGACACAGCAAGATTTTGTTAACGAGGAAACCGCAAATGAAGAAAAATCTCGGGACCTTGTCCAGAATTGAATACTCTCAGGATTAAGCCGTTATACAAAGTCAAACCAACTTCGTATAGTTGAGACCAAGCAACTAAACCTATAGTTCACCTAATTCCGTCTGTACTCCCACGCCTCCAACCTGTAATAAGTCACATACTTGGAACAATTCCTTTGGTTCGTATTCCAAATAGTAAAGGAACAACAAATCTGTTTGGTATCAACTCTTTTCAACCAAATGATGTGAGTTCGACAAAGTCTCTTCTGTTTATCTCAATAAACTCCTTCGTCGGGTTCTTAGATCTATCTTATTTATCAACTACCGAAGTAATTGTTAAGATTTTGCAATAAATACTTTTAATCACAAAGAATTGTATTGATGCCGATCTACAAAACTAATCAATCTAATCTACCACAAGGATAAACCGATAATAGTTGGATCCTATTTTACCGAAACAAGTATTGTGCACACCAAATATTATGAATCCCAAATCAGAAATCTTCAAAGTCTTCTTTGTCTTCAAATCTTCTTAGATCTTCAATAAACACCTGCGCACAATCAACTTGAATCTCTTGTGATCAATTCCGCACAGAACGGAGTCTGTTAACAATGGATTATCACAAGACTTTTTTAGATCTACAAACAGTCTAAAGATCCCCTTCGAAACTTCGATCTAGTTTGAGTGAATATTATATCAGAAGAGAAGATTCTCAAGCATAAACAAACTAGGTACAATCAAAGTTCAACCACCGTTAGTCAATCAAATCAATCGAAAACAAAAGATAAAGCGCAATTATCTAGTTTCCCACCAACGGTACTAATACAGCTTCGCAATCCCAAAGAAGACTTTAAATTGAGCAGTTGTAAGAGATTTCGCCTAATTAGGTTACTCTCCTCTCCGAATAGGCGGCTTCACCAGTTTTAGCACAACTGAGATAGTTCTTGCTGTACGAGGATTAGTTTGCTCGAAATGAAAATTTTGATATTTATAGACCAAGGAAGTTTGGACACCAAGTAATTTCCAAAACCGAAAATATTCTCAAGATATGCAATATATTCCAGATTCGGTTTCCATAATTTCTGGAAATGCTTTGTCCAAAATAATGACCGAAAATCTCTTGAAAAATCTCCAACTAGTAAATGCACATTACTAATTTTCATTTTCCTAAAATAAAATTAAAAACCTTAAATAAAAGATTCTCAATTTATTTTATTCGATCCGAGATTTTCTTCCTTTATCTATTAAGGAATAACTTTGAACAATTAAAGATAAGCGTTACTGCACATGTTCAAAGTATGTCGACATCCTTACTTTGTAAGTCCTCTTTCATACTTACAATCTTGAAACCGATTTGCCACACTTCCAAACAAGTTTAGAATTGGTTCATCTAACTTTCAAGAACTATGTGATTGATCAAGAACACTCAATCACAAATCATGGGTTTCACGGTTCTACCAAAACAAGTTTCGGTTCTACCTCCATGTGAGTACTGTGCATAGTCACACTAGCTTTCCAAAATTCGGTTGACTAGGTACTAGGATCGGTTCCCCACATATATATGGTATATAACTTGTACTTGCTGCACATGTCCATAGGATCGGTTCCCCTTTGCCTAAAAACGTGTTGCATATGTCCATATGATCGGTTCCCCTTTCTGCTAAAAACTTGTTGCACCTCATACAAGGATCGATTTCCCTTTGTGATAGGTTGCACCTCTTACTAGGATCGTTCCCCTTTACCCAGAGTCGGTCATACCAATAACACAAAATCGATCATACCATCTTAGGTGATTACTTAAGATCGGTTTCACTAATAAAAGTCATATCAATACAAAAGTCAGACCTTTGTGAATAGTTTTACCAAGAACATAAACAAGTCATGAGCGGTTATACTAATCACACATATTGGTAGTTCCAAATATATGCAATGAATAACAATACCAATAATGCCTGGCGATTTCCCTTTCGATTCACAAATCAAGTTCATGAATTTACTTCCTTAAAACAAATGTAAAACATTGTTTCCTAGGATTAAATCTTCACCTTATACCCATACATAATCACAATAGCATTCAAACGATTATGTCGATGTCTTATCTACAAGGTTTAGTGGTTAAGTAATAAACCTCGTATTGTATTCCTTAATACTATGTCTAACTAGAGTATAATCATTCATGCTTCGCAGTTTTATTTTCAATATGCACGAATTGAAAGATACGTTTAGGGAATTAAACAGTTCAAGTCAAGTATCACTAACATCAAGTGGAAGGATAATGTTTTCGTTGTAGCTCCCTACTTATTCACTTCTTCAAGTCTTCGCAATACTTGTAATGTCTTGTTAGAGCACTGCTGGTCGAACTTCATCGACTAAAAGGTATGTAGAGACTTGAACTTATCTATCACTCAAAAGTGTATCTACTCTATCTCCCGTCTTGAGACAAAAGTCGTTTTTCTACATAGACTTTGATTATACACATTTGCTATTTCGAGCCGAGTTTATCTCGCTTATCTATTTCTCGAAATATGTGTTGGTAAGGTTTCGCTTTGGCCAAGTTCATCTTTACTAGTGACGAAAGTCATATTAGTTTCAATTACTTGAAAATGGATTTGAAGAAAAATGGTTTGTGAATAACAACTATATAACTTCCTCTAAGAAATGTTTCAATGATTGAAATGAGAGTTTAGAATATATAACCTTGGAAGTATATAAACATTGTGTGGTAACACATATGTGTGTAAGTCCTTATTCCTTGAACCAAAGTATGCGTACTTTGCTGCTCAGGAAAACCGGAACTAAAGTTCGCATACCAGTACGTGCACTGTCGAAAGTTCACGTCCATAGAATTTTTGCTGGAGTTTGTGAAATGAAAACAAACTTATTCCGGGTACTTAAGTCCACGTACCAGTATGCGTACTTAAGTTGGTTATTTTCTAAAAACCGTTATTCGTAAACTTAAACTTATATAAATAAGGAATGCATAATTGCAAACTGTAGCTATAAAGTTCATGAATTGATTCGAGTGAATCAAATCGTTTTTGCTTCGATTGTGTCTTGTATACTTCTATAAGATCTAAGCAATTGAACAACTCTCTAACTAGTTCATTTGGGTCATTTGAACTAGTTGTGGTAAAGAAGAATATGGTTGATATGGAAGTGCTCATATGGCTAACCATTTGGTTAACTACTGTTGAACCAACTAAGTGTACATGTTTGGGTGCGGTTACACAAACCTAAATAAACGTGCATTTCATTTGTGTGTAACAAGCTAAGTTCGATCTAACGGTTGAAAGATATTAGCTTGAATATAATCAGGTTTTCATCTAATGTGAATATTAAATGCTTTTTTACTAAGCTAACATTGATTGCAAACCCTGATTTGAAAACCTATATAAAGGAGAACTCCAGCAACTTGAAGACTTCGTTGGGATTGTGAAGCCAGACCCAACTATTTTTTTTGTAGTTGCATGATCTGATCTTGTTGTTCCTATCGTATTTGAGTACAATTGCAAGATTGGCTTGAGATTGATTTCTCCGATAGGTAAGATATAAAAGAAGTCACAAACACCTTTGTCTCATCGTTTGTGGTTCCGCAATATCTTCTTTCGCTAGTCGTTTAAGATTATTGTGAGGTGATTGATAATTCTAGGCTGTTCTTCGGGAATATAAGTCTGGGTTATCAATTGGTTCCTGTTCACCTTGATTTATCAAAAGACGGAACAAAAACTCGTAGGTATTTCTGTGGGAGACGGATTTATCTATTACCGTAGACTTTTCTGTGTGATACAGATTTGTTTATTAAAGTCTTCGACTTCGGGTCGTAGCTGAAAAAGCGGGGTTCTAACAACACCACCCAATATTTCGCTTAGCAATCTGTATGGACTAACTCCGAAACACTTACTAGAGAATCAACTAGACAGTCAGACTCAATCTAGATAAAAGTATCTCAAGGAGTTAATATCTCTCTCTTGTTTTGATTCACTCAAGCTAATAGAAATCAGCGAGTCTATAATCAAACACAAGGAATAACTTGGACGGTACCAAAGACCAATGTCCAAGGATCAATCAATATCAATCAACAACCAAAGGTCGGATTTCCAATTGATTGATTCAAACGCACAACCTATATTATTTCAATTATATAACCAAATATAATGCGGAAATACAAATAACATAGACACCAGAACTTTGTTAACGAGGAAACCGCAAATACAGAAAACCCCCAGGACCTAGTCTAGATTGAATACACATTGTATTAAGCCGTTACAGACACTAGCCTACTCCAAGATAACTTCGGACTGGATTATAATTGAACCCCAATCAGTCTCCCACTGATCCAAGGTACAGTTGTACTCCCTACGCCTCTGATCCCATCAGGATACTACGCACTTGATTCCCTTAGCTGATCTCACCCACAACTAAGAGTTGCTACGACCTAAAATCGCAGGCTTTAACAATAAACAAATCTGTCTCACACAGACAAGTCTATCAAAGGATCAATCTGTCTCCCACAGAAAAACCCTAAAAGTTTTTTTTCAGTCTTTTGATAATAATCAAGGTGAACAGGAACCAATTGATAATCCGGTCTTATATTCCCGAAGAACAGCCTAGATTAATCAATCACCTCACAACAATCTTAATCATATGGTAGCGAAACAAGATGTCGTGGAATCACAAACGATGAGATGAAGGTGTTTGTGATTACTTTTTATATCTTTCCTATCGGAGAACTCTCACGATCTCAAGCAAATCAATATGATTGTACTGTTACGATAGAAGATGCAAGATCAGATCACACAACCACGATAAAAGTAGTATCCGTCTGGCTTTACAATCCCAATGAAGTCTTTAAGTTGTTAACCTGGTTTTAGAAAAAGAAAACCAAAGTTTAAAGGAGAAACGACTCTAGCACGCAAACTAGTATCACACGTAAGGTGTGGGGATTAGTTTTGCACAATACTAGATGTCTCCTTTATATAGCCTTTCAAATCAGGGTTTTGCCTTAGTTACAAAGCAATCAATATTCACCATTAGATGAAAACCTGATTTAGATTCAAGCTAATATTTCTCAACCGTTAGATCGAAAACTTAGCATGTCATACACAAATGACTGTACGCTTCTAGGTTTGTTAACCGCACCCAAACGCGTACATTTTTGGTTCAACAATAGTCTACCCAAAGAGGTTAACCATATGAGCGTTTCATACCAACCATGTTCTTCTTCACCATAACTAGATCAATTGACTCAAATGAACTAGTTAAGAGAGTTGTTCAATTGCAAGGAAATCTTATGTAACTACACAGGACACAATTGAAACAAAGATGATTTGATTCACTCGAATTGGTTCATGAACTTTAATAGCAACGGTTTGCAAATGCATTCCTTATTCTTTTAAGATTAAGTTCAGAAATCATCTTTAGATATATAACCTTCTCAAGTTCGCAGACTAGGTTCGCGGACTTAAGACACCGGATAGAGTTTACAAACTCCAGTAAAAAATTTCGGGTTCGAGAACTATGCTGGTTCGCGGACTGGGTTCGCGGACTTGGCTCACGCAAGTAGTTTGTCAACTCCATAAGAAATTCTCGGGTTTGAGAACTTCGGCAGTTTGCGGACTGAGTTCTCAGACTTGGCACTTGCCATACTTCCGGTTCTCTTGATCAATAAAGTTTGAAAACTTCGGTTCAAGGAATCCATTGGTTATGTAATCTAAACTCTCATTCCAATCATTGAAACATTCTTAGAGGACGTTATACAGTTGGTACACTATTTCTCATCAAAGCAATTTTCAAAGTGATAGAAACATTGATGACTTTCGTCACTAGGTAAAGATAAACTTGGTCGAAGCGAAAAGCTTACCAACACATATTTCGAGATATATATAGGCGAGGTATACTCGTCTCGAAATACCAAATGTGTATGATCTAGTCTATATATATAACATACGACTTTTGTCTCAAAGAGTATGAGATAGAATAGATAGACTTTTGAGTGGTAGATAAGTTCAAGTCTCCACATACCTTTTTGTCGAGAAGTTCCACCGGTTCCTTGAGTAGATCTTCTACTTGTATGATGAATCGCCATGAAGTCCTTGATCTCAACTACACTTCCTATCCTAGTCCGAGACTTAGCTATAAGACTAGAAATTAAGACTTATAGTTTTGATCACTAACATTGACAAACATGCTTGAGATAGAAACACATGCGAGTTTGACCGAGAAGTGCTCTAACAATCTCCCCCTTTGTCAATTTCAGTGACAAAACTATCAATACATATGGAATACAAAAAAGATAGTGAAACTTTAGTAGCTCCTATTCCACATGTCTAATCTTCAACATTCCTCGAAATCTTCGTCACTTCCAAGTACTCCAATGATCCCAAAGGTTGTAAGTTTAGCATCACTGTTGTTGAAGATCCGTAGCTATAACAATGAGAAAGCATTGGTCTCGATCATTGTTATACAGTGTCATAGTATTATTACACAGTGTCAAAGTCCAATTGTATCACAACTTCAACAATAATACTATGGTGATATGTATCACTTCCCTTTAGTCAATACTCCATCTCACATGAAAACCACTCCCCCTTACACAATGATCCGAAAACCATATGTATTTGTAGTGTGAACTACATATTAATTCTCCCCCTTTTTGTCAATAAAATTGGCAAAGGCACAAGAACGGGATCATAATGAAATTTCCGTAAGAGACATTTCATGACTGAGAGAAAAAAACACACATCATCTTATTTGGATGCAATCATATAGCAGAAGCTAACAACATTCATCAAGGAGTTTAAAGATACAAGATAATCCCTCTAAAATTCCACAGCCGCACACCCCTCAATATATGACCATTAAGCACAAGTTTAAAAGAACTCTCCCCCATTTGATGTCATTCCCAAGGGAACAACAACGAGCGATCTTAATTTCAAGAGAAGCGAATGATTTTATTGGACACCAAAACCATGAGAATGATTTTTATATCCAAAACTCAATCAAATTAATCATAAGTAAACCCATGATTAATTTAATCGGAATACATAATAAAATTAACCACAAAAGTGATCAATTTAATTCATTGTGCTAAACATAAGTAAACTTATGGAGCAACGACTAAGTTAACCATACAAGAGAGTGATTGGCTTAATCGTTCATATACTCAACACAAGAGAACTTGTGGAGTAATAAATAAATAACCAAGGAGATGATTAATTTAGTTCTAAATGCTCAACATAACGTACCTCACGGAACAACCAACCAAGCTAATAAAAAATAATCAACTTAGTTGTATCCTGCTCAACATAAGACACATCATGGAGCCTTACGGTAATGAAGATCTATGTCGTGGAATACACAAGGATTCATTCTTTTGCACAAGCATATACAATAGCAATAATCCTTGGATATAAAAGATTTTAACATATCCTCCGTCAAGGGTTGACAATATAGGCTTAACTTTTGTATATGTCAGTCTATTCATTCTTAAACCAATACATGAATACCTCGTGAACGACTCTACTTTTGACAAAATATGGGACAACAAAGTTCACGGACGTAAACACAAATATCCCATAACAAGTTGCAATATAACAAAATCAAAAATATTTCAAAACATCATCCTCCAAAAAGTTTTAGAATTTTTGAACCACAAACCTAAAAACAAGAAGATGAAAATAATAGCTATGTGTAGTCACAATCATCGCTATTCAAACACTAGTTATTCTTCCAACTAAGCCAAAAAGAAGACATACTAGGAAATAATCAAGAACACATGTTACACATCTTCTTCCTCATCGGAGACATTCCAATATGCTTTAATTGTGTTCAATTCTTCCTCAATCTCGGGAAACTTCGTTGCAACCAAGGACAATTGTTCTTGAACACACTTCACTCTTGAATCAACCTTACACACACCTTTATGAATCTTTAGAAGAAGGCTCATGGTAGTAGGATCACTAAAATCAGGATAAGCGATTCTTTGTCGCTTGCATGCATTTTCCCTTATGCGCCTAAAGGTACACGGACGAATTGGTTTGGGGACCCCAAGAGAGTTTCCAATTGAATCACACCCACGATCATGGAAAATTTGACTAATAAAGCAAGGGTAACCCAACATCTTTACAGGTGAAGTCATCGAAATCATTTGAGAGATAATGAAACCAAAAATATCGAGACTTGAAATACCCGAATCAAGGAGATAGACCAATTCCGCAAACTCGTGACTCCACCAAGAATTTTCAATTGTGGAGGGACAAAGATTGGGGATACCAAGTTTTCCAAACGCCATCAAAGCTATACTAAGATCATTAGTTGGGAACTTTCCTTGACTCCAAACGACCTTCTTGCCACAAAACCCAACCGAGATATCATCACAATATGTACGTTCATCACTTGGTCTAGGAAGCCGTACGTTCCCCAACGGGATTTTGGTAATCCTTGAAATTAATTCTCTATCAACAAGAAACCTTTCTCTACCAATCATGGATTTGAATTCCATCTTGTTTTAATCAACATCATGTATATTGGCATAGAAAATCCTTGTAAGAGAATCAAATCCTTGACCAAGACCATCAAAGATATTTCCAAGCTTGAATTTTTTAAAGCATACCAAATCCTCTTCATGCCCACTAGAAAAATCCAATTTCTTTTCTAGGATGAAACTTTTTGAAGCAATCTTATCAAACACTCTAACACAAGAATCATCCACAAACCTAATTCTAAGAGAGTTTTGGTCACAGGAAGAATTCAAGCTAGAGATTTTTGGGTTTTTTGAATTCCTTTTAGTGCTTCTAGAATTCACCATGGGATTTAAAATATGAAAGGATCAAGAGAAAATTACTTACTTGGATTGAATCTTGCAAACCATTTCTTTCAATTTTTCCACTGAAGCTTCAATGGAGGAAACACACAAAACCTAGAAGTTCACGTACGCGGACGGGTGATGAGGAAGACTAGGTTGCGCGAACTTCTTCTTTATAAGGCCACAAATGGGCTTGGACCTATTCACGAACCAAGACCCACATAAGAAAGATGGGATTTCTTTAGCCATTTGCACATTAAAGGTTATGCATTCCTTAACAACACACATGTGAACGACAACGGATGCAATAGAAAGCTAAAATTGATGTTTAAACACAATTAACAAAACTGTACACAACTCAAACCATTTTCTAGCCCCATTACAAGATATATACAAATGGGGAATTTCCATCATTGTTACCAAGAAGTATAATGCGCAGAGGAATTCTCATGCGACATTTCTGGTTGATAGGTGTGAACAGTCCCTGTAGTATAATCAAAGTAATGATGATAGTCAGGGCAGTTAGAGATTTCTATCCTTTGTTTTTTCTGAATAGAAGAAGCATACTTCCGATTTCTGAGTTGCACAATATTAACAGATTTAACACATACAAAACCCTTTTCGGAATAATTCTTAGACTTAACAGATTTAAGTTTTTCTAAGAATTTAAAAACGCCTTCGAACACTTTAAATAGATCTTTATCAATTGATCCGTTACGATAGTATTCCTCAAAGAGATTAAGATTTAATCTAGTGAGGTTCCATATCCTTGAGCGTGTTGAACGTTTTCTCAATCTTTCCTTCTTTGTATTTTTTCCTTCTGATTGATTCTTAACATCTAAATATTTCCTTTTAGATGAAGTAAGATTATTATGAGAACCCAGAGGTTTTAACCATAATAATCTTTGAACAATCTTTAAGGAAATCTGGAGTGCGCTACAGATGCCAAGAGCTAGTTTTCCAAAGAAATTTCCCATGGGACAATTGCTAAGGAACGATCAAACACAAACTTATTAGGTTTAACGTGTTTGCCTTCTCTGATACCAATTGAAAAAGCGGGGGTCTAACAACACCATCCAATATTTTGCTTAGCAATCTGTATGGACTAACTCCGAAACACTTACTAGAGAATCAACTAGACAGTAAGACTCAACCTAGATAAAAGTATCTCAAGGAGTTAATATCTCTCTCTTGTTTTGATTCACTCAAGCTAATAAAAATTAGCGAGTCTATAATCAAACAAAAGGAATAACTTGGACGGTACCAAAGACCAATGTCCAAGGATCAATCAACAACCAAAGGTCGGATTTCCAATTGATTGATTCAAACGCATAACCTGTATTCTTTCAATTATAAAAACAAATATAATGCGGAAATAAAAATAACACAGACACCAGAATTTTGTTAATGAGGAAACTGCAAATACAGAAAAACCCCGGGACCTAGTCCAGATTGAATACACACAGTATTAAGCCGCTACAGACTAACCTACTCCAAGCTAACTTCAGACTGGACTATACTTGAACCCCAATCAGTCTCCCAATGATCCAAGGTACATTTTTACTCCCTACGCCTCTGATCCCAGCAGGATACTGCGCACTTGATTCTCTTAGCTGATCTCACCCACAACTAAGAGTTGCTACGACCTAAAATCGCATGCTTCGACAACAAACAAATCTGTCTCACACAGACAAGTCTATCAAAGGATCAATTTGTCTCCCACAGAAAAACCCTAAAAGTTTTTGTTCCGTCTTTTGATAATAATCAAGGTGAACATGAACGGATTGATAATCCGATCTTATATTCCCGAAGAAAAGCATAGATTAATCAATCACCTCACAACAATCTTAATCGTATGGTAGCGAAACAAGATGTCGTGGAATCACAAACGATGAGATGAAGGTGTTTGTGATTACTTTTTATATCTTGCCTATCGGAGAACTCTCACGATCTCAAGCAAATCAATATGATTGTACTGTTACGATAGAAGATGCAAGATCAGATCACACAACCACGATAAAAGTAGTATCAGTCTGGCTTTACAATCCCAATGAAGTCTTTAAGTCGTTAACCTGGTTTTAGAAAAAGAAAACCAAAGGTTAAAGGAGAAACGACTCTAGCACGCAAACTAGTATCACACGTAAGGTGTGGGGATTAGTTTTGCACAATACTAGATGTCTCCTTTATATAGCCTTTCAAATCAGGGTTTTGCCTTAGTTACAAAGCAATCAATATTCACCATTAGATGAAAACCTGATTTAGATTCAAGCTAATATTTCTCAACCGTTAGATCGAAAACTTAGCTTGTTATACACAAATGACTGTACGCTTCTAGGTTTGTTAACCGCACCCAAACGCGTACATTGTTGGTTCACAGACTAGGTTCGCGGACCTAAGACACCGGATAGAGTTTACAAACTCCAGCAAAAATTCTCGGGTTCGAGAACTACGCTGGTTCGCGGACTGGGTTCGCGGACTTGTCTCACGCAAGTTGTTTGTCAACTCCATAATAAATTCTCGGGTTTGAGAACTTCGGCAGTTTGCGGACTGAGTTCGCGGACTTGGCACTTGCCATACTTCCGGTTCTCTTGATCAACAAGTTCGAAAACTTCGGTTCAAGGAATCCATTGGTTATGTAATTTAAACTCTCATTCCAATCATTGAAACATTCTTAGAGGACGTTATATAGTTGGTACACTATTTCTCGTCAAAGCAATTTTCAAAGTGATAGAAACATTCATGACTTTCGTCACTGTAAATATAAACTTGGTCGAAGCGAAAAGCTTACCAACACATATTTCGAGATATAGATAGGCGAGGTATACTCGGCTCGAAATACCAAATGTGTATGATCTAATCTATATATATAACATACGACTTTTGTCTCAAAGAGTAGGAGATAAAATAGATAGACTTTTGAGTGAAAGATAAGTTCAAGTCTCCACATACCTTTTTTGTCGAGAAGTTCCACCGGTTCCTTGAGTAGATCTTCTAATTGTATGATGAATCTCCATGAAGTCCTTGAGCTCAACTACACTTACTATCCTAGTCCGAGACTTAACTATAAGAGACTAGAAATCAAGACTTATAGTTTTGATCACTAACATTGAAAAACATGCTTGAGATAGCAACGCATGCGATTTTGACCGAGCAGTGCTCTAATAGTAGAAACTCTTAGTTATGGGTGAGATCATCTAAGGGAATCAAGTGGTAGTATCTTGCTGGGATCAGAGACGTAAGGAGCGCAACTGTACCTTGGATCAGTGTGAGATTGATTGTGGTTCAACTATAGTCCAGACCGAAGTTAGTTTGTAGTAGGCTAGTATTTGTAGTGGCTTAATATAGTGTGTGTTCAATCTGGACTAGGTCCCGTGGTTTTTCTGCATTTGTGGTTTCCTCGTTAACAAAACTTCCGGTGTCTGTATTATTTCTTTTCCGCATTATATTTTGTTATATAATTGAAATATCACAGGTTGTGCGTTGAATCGATCAATTAGGAAATCCAACCTTTGGTTGTTGATTGATCCTTGAACATTGGACTTTGGTACCGTTCAAGTGATTTCTCTTATATTCAATTAGACTCGCGGATTTCTATTTTCTTGAGTAAGTATTGAATCGAGAAAGTGAGATATAACTCCTTGATATACTTTTATTAAGATTGAGTCTGATTGTCTAGTTGATTCTCTTAAAAGTATATTGGAGTTTTTTTAAATACATATTGCTAAGCGAAATATCGGGTGTGGTTGTTATACCCCCGCTTTTTCAATTGGTATCAGAGCAGGCAAACACATTTAAAGACCTTATAAGTCTGTGTTTGTAGCGATCTGACTCTATGGAAAGGAATTCTATCTCCATAAACGTACCACCAGTATTCGATGGCTCAAACTACTTATGGTGGAAAATTCCTATGCGTAATTTTCTTCAATCTCGTGATTTTCAAACATGGGTACATGTTGTTAATGGCTATGATCCTCCGGTTAATACAAAAGGCGATGTATCTATACCTAAGGATATTGGTAGATATATAGTCCAGAAGAAATCCTTGTTGCAAAGCAAAACTCTGACGGCTTAAATGCTATCATACAGGCCGTTACCCTAGATCTTCAGCACCATGTGACTACGTGCAAAAAGTCTAAAGAAGCGTGGGATATCTTAGAAACCGTATTTGAAGGAAATACCAGTGAGAAATGATTGTTGTCGTAGGCGTCAAAAATAATTACACTTTATTACTACTCAAAATATGTTATATAGCAAGGGTAAGAAAGGATCGTTCCCACAGAGAGGTCTAGGTTGTCAATATGTTTTGGTATCTTAAGCAAACAATAGGGGGATGTTTTTTTTTATGAAACTAAAAATAAAATAAAAGCAAACAAAGAAATAAACAAGCAAATCAATAAGATGAGAAAATATTTGATAAAGGTTTCATCTTCATTAGCAAACAAGTTTTGAATGTATAATTAGAATTCGTATTTAATCTCGCTATCATCAAAAGCCCTAGAATACCTTATTGCAAGAATACTCCGTAAATTTCCTAAGTCATCAACACACACATTAGAGCTGCATATGTGAATTCTACCTAAAGAATAACCTAACGCCTTGCGTTAATTAAGTTCAATTCCTAGGAGCATTAAGTTTAAGAAATAGGCTAATCAATGCAATTGTCATACATTGCGCATGACAATTCGGACAAAGGTCAATTTCTACATATGATTACAAGAGTGTATCACTACAAACCGTAATCATATCATGCTACTCATATTCAAGGTTATCGCTCGATGATGAACCCTAAATTAGCTATAGATATGGATGTGAGTTCAATAAATTCTAGACTTCACTAAACAAACATTCAATCATATTGCAATACATCAATCATGCAATTATTATACGCGGTACAAATCAAACGATAATATTGAGAGAAACTAATTCATAAAATCAATAACTTGGTTGCAAAATCCAACTACATATTTAACCAATAATAAAACTTAGTTACTTGTGTTTTTAGAAATATCATAGAAAGCAAAGAAGAACTATCATGTGAAACCCTAGAAAACAAGTAGAAACCTCCCTCATGGAGATTCCTAGGTTTAGAAAAAGACTTTTCTATTTATATGTTTCTCTCATTCCAAAAGGATACTCTTTCCAGTATTAGGTTTTCTCAAAACCCATCTCCAAGTGGTCCACCAAGCCCATGTGTAAGAAATACCCATGTGTAAATCTCTGCCAAATTCGTCCAAATTGGTCGTCGGTCCCCTGAAAATGCTGGTCCGGTTGCCTGAGAATCTCCTCAGAGACGGAATATTCCATAAATGTTCTGTTAAATATAACGGTCAATATGGTCAACCGTTAGTCAAGAGAGTCCAGGGAGGAGAGAGTCAGCCAATGAATCAGCTGATATTAGTCAGGCTGTGTTGGCTTACTCGGCTGGGTCGGTCATCGCTGAGTTGACTCGCCTGTAAGAAATTCAGGTAGAGTTTCGTTTGTTTTCTGGAATTTCTCAGGCCGAGTTCAGGCCATTCTTCTTTCCCTGCAACAATTTACTAACATACATCTATTGTTTCATTCATTCTCATCACTCCCTGTGAAACAGCAACACAAAATCTTGTTCTTCTTAACTGATTTCTCAATTCTCAACTCACTGCAGAAACCAACACAAAACCCAATTTCTGAATCTGCTTCATCATCTCTATTGTTCTTGCTATTACAACATCAACTCCAGACTGCATCTTCATAGCAGCAACAGAACAATCAAACCCATTTCTGAATTTCATCTCAACTCCACCAGAAACCCATCTTCTCATATTTTAAGCTGCTCCATTCAAAACCCATCTGCTCTTCTTCTTCACTCGAACCCATATATCAATTCGCTTCAATTACATCAAAACCCCAATTTCTAATCTTAGATTCAATTACTCCTTTCTCTCGATTTAACAACAGTATCACACAAGTCTAAGCCCATCAATTCTCCTTGTTTGTTCATCAATCGACAGATCCATAGCAGCAGGAACGAGCTCTTCTCAGATTCACATCAAAACCCTTCTTCTCAAATCTTCTTCTCTCGGCTATCTGCAACTCAACCTAGCCTCATACCCATGAAAATCATCAGCTTCCTCAATTTCCACTCTCAACGGCATCTCAATTTCTCTAAATCTCGATCCAATCTCTAGCAGCAGCTTTTCTCTCTTGGTTTCGGTAGCAACTGTTGTTATCTCTCAATTTCAGGTGAATGAGAGGAAAGTAAAATGACAAGAGAAGAAAATATCTTCTCGATTGGACGTAGGGTTGGGATTTGGGTGCTAACACCACACCCATGATAGCGGATAGGGGCCATCCCAAAGTGACATCCCCTTAACTTCAGTTGGGCCTGTCTTTAGTGCTTCTATAGAACTGGTAGACCCTTAACCTTGGCCCAACTGCCTTTAGTACTCGCTTGTGGATTGATCTTTGTGCCCTTTACGCTCCAAATAGATAGTTTCTCCATCTTTTGCTCCAAATGACTCCAAAGTACCTAAACACTCAAAACCAAACATAAGACACATAATTTACAAGAAAACTCGCAAAGAAAGCATAAACAATAGATAGATATTACGGTGTTTTACAACACCTACCAAATTCCCCCACACTTAGACTTTGCTAGTCCTCGAGAAAATCAAACAAAACAAACCCTAAACATACATACAACCCCGTGTCGCTGAGGATACGGTTACTCTTAGCATGAATAACAGACCTTTAAACCCCTAGGTGTCCCTAGTGGACGAGTTATAGTCTCGTGAAGGTTTACAAGAGGTGTACCTACAAAACCTTTATTCCCAAAATCCAGCTACATGTGAGAAATTTACGGCACTAAACATTTTTTATTCGATGGCATACAATCAATGATTACAAGAGGAAGTACCTACTTTCGAATCCAATTCATTCATAAATTAGTAATATAGCTTTATCAGAAAGTTGAACATAACCACAATACTCAGAATCTAATCAACCACAATCACATGAAAAGATTAAGAAGATGGATATAGAAAGTAGATGGTGGCGAACTGTTGACTAAGGTGAACGGTATTTCCCATATATGTCTGAAGGTCACTGCCAAAATAATCCTAAAAATCCTATTGGATTGAGCTACTGGTCCGAATACTAATATCAACACAACTGGCTTATACAATGGAACCAGTGGTCGACAAACTTAATTCTAGATCAATTCACTGGCATATACAAGGGAACCAGTGATCGATTTTATTCAACACAATAATATTTTTTTTCTTCTTTTTTTTCTTTTTTTTTCAATTTTTTTCATTGACATCTTGATTGGATCTTGTGGATCCAAGCGCATGTTTCTTGTCAGCAGATTACATGATAGTTCCCTTGGATCCTGCACTCTACGCTTGCTTAGGCGACGGAGACAGGATGAACACACACATATTTCTTTATCCAAGTCAAATTTATTCCTTTTGGTCAATTGATCGGTCTCTTCTTCTTCTTTTTTTTTTAGTAACTCAATCACTCTATTTCATCTAACAGTGATAACAAATCGATGTTCGTGCCCCACCAATTCACCTAGAGAAACAATAGATAAAAATGGAAAAATAAAAATAGAACGCGATATGGTGACGACTCCGAGATATGGTGACAACTAACATATTATTTATTTTTATATTTTGTTCGTTTTCATATGAATAGACTCTACTAATGGGTTCCTCAACTCCTACAACCACGATGTTTCCATTAGTGTAAGGCACAAGTTTCTAGACTTTCTCTTCTTTTCTTTTTAGTTTTTCTAATTTTTTTTTTATAAACAAAAGGCAAAACTAACAAGGCTAAAAACTTTATATGAGAACACTCCCCCACACTTAAACTTTACATTTTCCTCAATGTAAATTGAATCGTCCAAAGAAAGTCAAGGTGGGAAATGCATAACATGATATAAATACACAATAAGAAAATAAAATGCATAATAAAAACTCATACTCCAACTCATAGCTATTTCTGAACAATAGAGGATAAACACTAAACAATCTATTTAGTTGGCATCTAATCTCAACTCAGCCAATATATATACCTCATCGTCAAGAAAAAATTCCATCTACTTAGAAAGGCTAGTGTTTATTCTAAATTGTTCAAAAATCTCTAAAAGGTGGAGTTTTGATATGCAAATGTCCAAAATAAGAAAATAAAGATAAAAGACTTGAAAAATAAAAAGATAGAGATAGATACACAAAACCAGTGGTTGCCTCCCATTTAGCGCTTGATTTAAAGTCGTCAGCCCGACTTGCAAGACGGATTCTCCATACACCAATAATAGGAAAAGTTGGGGATCCACCCATAGCACCTGTTTTGCAAACACTAGATTCACACAAATATTAGTAATATAAAGCATAAGTGAAGCTATCAACCAATAAAAGTTTCCCCCACACTTATTCTTGTCCACACTTGGAAGTGTATAAAGAATATAGAAGTCAGGTACTTCCACGGTTTCTTGTTCCAAAACCTGCATAGTTTGAGAATCAAGTATCTCTAATGGCATAAATCGAGAAACAAAGTCATTCAACAATATTCTCGAAGCACATACATTCAAACCAATAAGAGGTAAAGGAGAAGAATCAATATGCAAAGGGTTAGACAAACCTCGCACAATCTCTTGTAGCACGGAATCCTCTTCATCCTTGAAAAATTCAAGTGAATTATTCACCTCTTGTATATCATGGTCCTCTATCAAACTTTGCAACCATTCTTCATCCGTTTCTGCCTTAACCAAAATCTCGGCATCAACATCTTTATTACAATTCTTTGCAAGATCAATTGGGTCTTCCACAATATTGTTCATAACGGTTTCATTCTCAACATACTCCTCTTTGTTGTAAGGTACATACTCCACTGCGGATTCAAGTCTCACCATAAGGAACTTTTTTAGAACACTCATTGCATCATCCTCAAGCTCTACCTTTTGAATAGGTTTTTGATCGTTATAAAGATCAATGCTCGAGTAAGCTACACTAGTGTCATCATATTCCTTTTCATCTTCACCTTGATCGCAAAAAGACTCCATTGTACACTCCTCGGGGATGTCACCATAAATTGGTTCAAGCAATGTACTTTCATAATCATCGTCACTATCATAGTTAACATATGATTGGATACCACTTCCCAGAGATTGGTCTTTCGCAGAATTTTGCATGTCCTCTTTGTATTCTTCAATGCCTTGTCTTAAAATGGAAACACCTTTTTTAAGCTCTTGGAGTGATCCATACAAATTTTGAAAATAGTGTTCCATTTGTTGGAAAAGCTCGTTCGACAAGGAAAAAGTAGAATCACTTACTTCAGTATTGTTAGGCCAATTATCTTCCCTTTGAATGGGTGAATGATCATAACTACGATCATAAATTGGGCCAAACATACTATTAGCACATTATGTCGACGAAACTGGTTCCATGCTCGGTTGTGTACAAACTGAATCCATGCTGACCATAAATTGTTGCATCTCATCTACCAAACTCGAAGAAATATGAATAGGAGTACAACTAGTCTCCCCTCTTTGTGGTTGCTCACTTACATACCTACCGTAAAAAGGTTGGTATGTATGAGAATAACTCAAAGGGTACGTGGAATATTGACCATAACCAAAGGATTTATCTTGATTGTATTCCCCGCAAGGGTGATAATTGTCATCATTTTGTTGAGGTTGATAACCGTACCCATTGTTCCAATATGCTCCGTCCATAGTAATTGGTACCTGAAACAAGAGTTCTCAAAACAAGGTTAAAACCAGAGAATAAAAACAAAAGCAAAATAAAAAGCAAGACTAAAAACAAAAATAAGAAACCAAAAACAAATGACAACCGCTGCCTCCCCGGCAGCGGCGCCAAAATTTGATCGCTGTCGTAGGCGTCAAAAATAGTTACACTTTCTTACTACTCAAAATATATTATATAGCAAGGGTAAGAAAGGACCGTTCCCACAGAGAGGTCTAGGTTGTCAATATGTTTTGGTATCTTAAGCATACAATGTGGGGATGTTTTGTTTTTATGAAACTAAAAATAAAATAAAAGCAAACAAAGAAATAAACAAGCAAATCAATAAAATGAGAAAATATTTGATAAAAGTTTCATCTTCATTAGAAAACAAGTTTTGAATGTATGATTAGAATTAATATTTAATCTCTCTATCATTAAAAGCCTTAGAATACCTTATTGCAAGAATACTCCGTAAATTTCCTAAGTCATCAACACACACATTAGAGCTGCATATGTGAATTCTACCTTAAGAATAACGCCTTGCGCTAATTAAGTTCAATTCCTAGGAGCATTAAGTTTAAGAAATAGGCTAATCAATGCAATTGTCATACATTGTGCATGACAATTCGGACAAAGGTAAATTTCTACATATGATTAAAAGAGTGTATCACTACAAACCGTAATCATATCATGATACTCATATTCAAGGTTATCGCTCGATGATGAACCCTAAATTAGCTATAGATATGGATGTGAGTTCAATCAATTCTAGACTTAACTAAACAAACATTCAATCATGTTGCAATACATCAACCATGCAATTATTATACGCGGTAGAAATCAAACGATAATTTTGAGAGAAAGCTAATTCATAAAATCAATAACTTGGTTGGAAAATCCTACTACATATTTAACCAATAATAAAACTTAGTTACTTGTGTTTTTGGAAATCATCATAGAAAGCAAAGAAGAACTATCATGTGAAACCCTAGAAAACAAGTAGAAACCTCCCTCATGGAGATTCCTAGGTTTAGAAAAAGACTTTTCTATTTATATGTTTCTCTCATTCCAAAAGGATACTCTTTCCAGTATTAGGTCTTCTCAAAACCCATCTCCAAGTGGTCCACCAAGCCCATGTGTAAGAAATACCCATGTGTAAATATCTGCCAAATTCGTCCAAATTGGTCGTCGGTCCCCTGAAAATGCTGGTCTGGTTGCCTGAGAATCTCCTCAGAGACGGAATATTCCGTAAATGATCTGTTAAATATAACGGTCAATATGGTCAACCGTTAGTCAAGAGAGTCAAGGGAGGAGAGAGTCAGCCAATGAATCAGCTGATATTAGTCAGGCTGTATTGGCTTACTCGGCTGGGTCGGTCATCGTTGAGTTGACTCGCCTGTAAGAAATTCAGGCAGAGTTTCGTTTGTTTTCTGGCATTTCTCAGGCCGAGTTCAGGCCATTCTTCTTTCCCTGCAACAATTTCCTAACATACATCTATTGTTTCATTCATTCTCATCACTTCCTGTGCAACAGCAACACAAAATATTGTTCTTCTTAACTGATTTCTCAATTCTCAACTCACTGCAGAAACCAACACAAAACCCAATTTCTGAATCTGCTTCATCATCTCTATTGTTCTTGCTATTACAACACCAACTCCAGACTGCATCTTCATAGCAGCAGCAGAACAATCAAACCCATTTCTGAATTTCATCTCAACTCCACCAGAAACCCATCTTCTCATATTTCAAGCTGCTCCATTCAAAACCCATCTGCTCTTCTTCTTCACCCGAACCCATATATCAATTCGCTTCAATTACAGAAAACCCCAATTTCTAATCTTAGATTCAATTACTCCTCTCTCTCGATTTAACAACAGTATCACACAAATCTAAGCCCATCAATTCTCCTTGTTTGTTCATTAATCGACAGATCCATAGAAGCAGGAACGAGCTCTTCTCAGATTCAAATCAAAAACCTTCTTCTCAAATCTTCTTCTCTCGGCTATCTGCAACTCAACCTAGTCTCATACCCATGAAAATCATCAGCTTCCTCAATTTCCACTCTCGACTGCATCTCAATTTCTCTGAATCTCGATCCAATCTCTAGCGGCAGCTTTTCTCTATTGGTTTCGGTAGCAACTGTTGTTATCTCTCAATTTCAGGTGAATGAGAGGAAAGTAAAATGACAAGAGAAGAAAATATCTTCTCGATTGGGCGTAGGATTGGGATTTGGGTGCTAACACCACACCCATGATAGCGGATAGGGGCCATCCCAAAGTGACATCCCCTTAACTTCAGTTGGGCCTGTCTTTAGTGCTTCTATAGAACTGGTCGACCCTTAACCTTGGCCCAACCGCCTTTAGTACTCGCTTGTGAATTGATCTTTGTGCCCTTTACGCTCCAAATAGATAGTTTCTCCATCTTTTGGTCCAAATGACTCCAAAGTACCTAAACACTCAAAATCAAACATAGGACACATAATTTACAAGAAAACTCGCAAAGAAAGCATAAACAATAGATAGATATTACGGTGTCTTACAACACCTATCAAGAAAGAAGCTAGGCTTCAAAACGTAAATTCTGATTGGCAAAACCTTCGTATGGCAGATGAAGAATCATTTGATGAGTTTAATCACAAAGTGTTTGAAATTGTTAATGTATCTTTTGGATTGGGTAAGAGTATTCCTGAAAAGAACATTGTGATGAAAATTCTCATATCTCTGCCATCTAGATACGATTCCAAGAAGCATGCCATCGTTGAAGGAAATAATATCGCAACGCTATCCAGAAATATACTGGTTGGGAAGCTAAAGATCTTTGATCATGAGCATACATCCAAGTCTAGTAAGGATGTTGCTTTCAAAGCACTAAAGAACACTAAATTACTTGATAAAAGTAAAAATGTGTACATCTCTGAAGATGATATTTCTGAGGCTGATTCATCAGATGAAGATCTTGAAAAGTCAGTCTCGTTCATCACAAGACAGTTTAGGGATCTTCTTTTGAAGAGAAGTAAACGGTTCTCCAGAGATAAATCCAAGCCATCAGATAAACCTCATAATCGTGTTCCTCCCAAAAATAGGGATAATGATTAGACTGATGACGAGGATATGCCTCAGTTCTTTAAGTGTAAAGGTTTCTCTCATTTTGCTAATGAGTGTCCAAATCGAAAGAAATACACTGGGAACAAAGGTCTTGCTGCAACTCTTGATGAAATGTCTGACAACTATGACTCTAATGAAGATGAAAAATCAAGTGTTACACTTCTTTGTGAAAATATTGATTTTGATAATTTGAGCAATATATACATCAATCTCGATATTCTTTCAGAAGAAAACTCAACCAATCTGGAAGATAAAATTGACCTTTCTGTTGGAAACTCTGTGTATGACGTTTCAGGTACCACTATGTGTCTAGCAGCTTGCACATCTCAGATGCCTGAATTATATCCAAGATTGACGCGATCATATTGTTCACTCAAAGGTCAAGAACTATCAAGTACAAACACAAATTGAGACATGTCAACAAACTTCAACGAATAGCAAATCGATTAGCAAGCAAGCTTAAACATGCTCAAAAGACCGCTGAGGTATGTAAGATTTTATCTTCGTATAAGAAGTTAGTTTCCAAGGATAAAACAAGACCATTAGAGAAGAAAGTATAGTCCAATCGTTTTGATAGGTAGAGGTCTATGGATTCCTCTCAAAAGGAACATGGTGGACAGATTGTTGTTCACCGCGACGCAACTTGATTGTGTTGATCTGTGTATCTTGTCTCATGTGCCTGATCGAAAGAGACAAGGTTGTGCACCTCTCAGGCTTTAGGAAAAGTTTGTTTTCTTCTTTTCTTAGTTTTTTTTTTAAAAAATCCCTGTCTATTAATAAAGCAGGGTTATTCTCGACAATTCTACTCTTTCTAGGGTTCAAAGTTGTGCGTGCACGAACCTGTTAAAGGTTGCGTATCCCCACATTCCTTTTTCCTTCTCTGAAACTCTTTCCAAGAGTACTTCTTGAGTTTAAATTGTGATTTCCTCTCACAAACACATAATCTTATGGATACTCCAAGCATCATGTCGTCTGATGGAAAAGATGTTAATATGATTGTTAAGCCACCAATCATGAAGAAAAAGAGAAATCTCCGTTGTCTCCAACTTTGAAAAGGCAAAGAAGGAATACGAGGAAGCCAAGGGTTCTTCCTTCAAATTATCAGAAGTTTTCTGATGTGCTTGAAGTGTTGAAGGAGACACGAAAGGAGATTCAACAGATAAAGGCTTTGGTGCTTAAGACTCATGAGATTCAGAAGGCCCTGGTTCGACATCAGTCAAGAAGGTTTATTGATATTAACTCCTATCTTCATGAACCTTATGTCCCAATGGTTGTTGACGACAAGGAGTTCAGGGACGATAAATAATTCTTCAAAGGTCTTAACATCTAGTAAATCTTCTTATGAGAATTTTATTCTTGTGTTTTTAGGAAGAATAACTAGAGTTTGGAATAGCCATTATTGTGATTACACATATCTATGTCCAATGTTTTCATCTTCATTGTTTTAGGTTTATTTGTTTAAATTCTAAAATTGTTTGAAAGATATGATTTTTCCAGTATTAATCTTTATTGTTATATATATTGCAATGTGTTATGGGATATGTGTGTTTGCGTCCGTGAACTATGATTGTCACATACCTTGTCAAAAGTTAAGTCTTTCGTATGTCGATATGCATGTATTGATAAAAGAATGAATGAACTTTTGACATTACAAAAGTTAAAGCCTTTTATGTCATATTTTGATGGAAGAAAGGATAAAACTTTTGTTTACGAGGATTATGTCTATTGTATTTCATTGAGCAAATAGTGATGGAAAATAGGATGAATCCTTGTCTATTCCGCAGTATTTGGTCGATCTCCGGTCCATAATTTTGTGCATATACTGTGTTTGTTCCATAAGGTTTCTTATGTTAATCACAACCGACTGAGTTGATCATTCTCTTATGATTAACTTAGTTGTTGCTCCGTAAGGTTCCCTATGTCGAGGATAACCAACTAAATTAATCATTATCTTTTGGTTATTTTAGTTGTTGCTCCGTAAGTTCTCTTATGTTGAGCATTTCCGATTAAATTAATCATGGGTTTTCTTGTGGTTAATTTAATTGAGTATTTTTGGATTCAAATTCATATTCGTATGTGATTTGTTATGTCCAAAGAAATCCTTATTTTCTTGTGAAAATAAGGTCGCTCTTGTTGTTCTTTCGGGAATGACATTTTATGGGGGAGAGTTCTTAATGGAACTTGTGCTTAATTGCCAAACCTTTGTGGGAGTGCGGCTGTGGAATATTATAGGGGTTATCTTGTATCTTTATAAACTCCTTGATGAAAGCATCTAGCTTCATCTATATGATTGCATCTAAAAAGTTGATATGTACTTTCTTTTGGTCATGAAATGTCTCTATGAAAATTTCATTAGGATCCCACTAGTTTTCGTACTTTTGCCAATTTTATTGACAAAAAGGGGGAGAATTAATGTGTAGTTCACACTACAAATACATATGGTTTTCGGATCATTATGTAAGGGGGAGTGGTTTCCATGTGAGATGGATTATTGACTAAGGGGGAGTGATACATATCACCATCGTATTGTTGTCGAAGTTGTGATACAATTGAACTTTGATGTTGTGTAATAATATTATGAAACTGTGTAACAATGATTGAGAATTCTTTTTTTCTCATTGTTATATCTACGGATTTTCAACAACGATGATGCTAAACTTACAACCTTTGGAATCACTGGAATACTTGGAAGTGACGAAGATTTCGAGTAATGTTGAAGAACCAAGGAGATCAGACATGTGGAAGAGAAGCTACAAAGTTTATTTATTTATTTTGTATTCCATATGTATTGATAGTTTTGTCACTAAAATTGACAAAGGGGGAGATTGTTAGAGCACTGCTCGGTCGAACTCGCATGCGTTGCTATCTCAAGCATGTTTGTCAATGTTAGTGATCAAAACTATAAGTCTTGATTTCTAATCTACTTATAGCTTAGTCTCGGACTAGGATAGAAAGCGTAGTTGAGCTCAAGACTCTGTGGCGATCATTATACAAAGACGAAGAACTACTCAAGGAACTGGTGGAACTTCATTGGCTAAAAGGTATGTGGAGACTTGAACTTATCTATCACTCAAAAGTGTATCTACTCTATCTCCTATCTTGAGACAAAAGTTGTATTGCGATATGGACTTTGATTATACACATTTGCTATTTCGAGCCGAGTTTATATCGCTTATCTATTTCTCGAAATATGTGTTGGTAAGTTTTCGCTTTGGCCAAGTTCATCTTTACTAGTGACGAAAGTCATATTAGTTTCAATTACTTGAAAATGGCTTTGACGAAAAATGGTTTGTGAATAACAACTATATAACGTCATCTAAGAATGTTTCAATGATTTAAATGAGAGTTTAGAATATATAACCTTGGAAGGATATAAACATTGTGTGGTAACACATATGTGTGTAAGTCCTTATTCCTTGAAACAAAGTATGCGTACTTTGCTGCTCAGAAAAACCGGAACTAAAGTCCGCGTACCAGTACGCGCACTGTCGGAAGTTCACGTCCCGAGAATTTCTGCTAGAGTTTGTTGATGTGGTTTTTATGTTGTTAGTGCAATCCTTAATAGGCATAAATTTCTAGACTCTGGAGTTTATTTATTGCAACTAAAAAGTTTATCCCATACCCCCAAACTTAAATCTAACATTGTCCTCAATGTTTTAAAGATGAAATTATAAGCATGAACAAGGAGAAATTGTTACCATTTGAAGCAAAAGAGATAAGGAAAGATATTACCGTGTTGCATGAGATTGGGTTACCTCCAAAGAAGTGCTAAGTTTAAAGTCTTCAGCCAAACATCAAGTTTCATAGAATGGCTAGTTACCTTTCAAATCATATATCAGTAGTCGAAATAATTGTGGGTCATCAAAACCAAATAAAACTGCCACTAATATGAAACAACTGCACAGGATCAGAAAAAATAACATAAGGAGCACAACCTCATTGAAAGTTTCTTGCAAGACAACTGGATTTATTTGGGGTGCCCATTTGGGATTCATATGAGTGTCTTGAAAAACAGATTCATCCGAAAAACGGGACTTTAATAGCTGGATTTCCTCCTGGACAGTATCAGGAGGATCAGGCTGTGGAGTCTGAATAGACTCAAGTGATACCTCATAAGCACTAGGATCGAGTCCCAAGTTAGGGACTTCTACTGGGGATAATTGACGATCACTACCCCCAAACTTAGAATTTTGGGTGTCTCTAAATAGACTAGTCACAATATTCCTAATTTCTAGACCATCAGGTTCCTGAAAAAGGTCAATTGCTTTCTCTGAATTATAATTGGGTGGTTCATCCTCTAAATTCTTTTGAGGTATACTAGCTGTAGGACTTATATGTTTCATATCATGTATGGTCAACCCTAGAGTTTCTTTATTTTCTTGAAGCACGATTTCTGGCCTACTGTCCTGATCGGATGCTATAATCACAGGCAAAGTCTTAGATGCCCTAAGAATGCAGATTTAGGGTCCAACTTAGGAGGCTCTTCTGAACAAGGGATTAAGATAGACTCAAAAGCTTGTAATGGTTCGAACCTAGCTTTTCATTTATCAGTATCTAACATAGGAATAGAATCCAACATAGCATTCACTTGTTCAATATTGCTATCTTCGTCGAAATCCATGTTAAAGTGGGCTAGACAACTCTCTAATGGATCTTCTGATATGAGGTTTGGTAATGATTCATGAATTAAGGTTCCTATCATGTTCACCTCTTCAATGCACGTGTCATCTAGCTAAGAATGTAGCTTATTGACATTAAAAATATTCAAATCAATAGTCATATTACCAAAAGATAGATTCATAATACCATTTCGACAATTTATGATCACATTAGACGTAGCTAAAAATGGGCGACCTAAAATCACAGGTATCTGGTTCTCTGGGTCAGGGACAGGTTGGGTATCTAAGACCAAGAAATCCACAGGATAAATAAACTTGTCGACCTCAATAAGAACATCTTCTATCACACCACGAGGAATCTTGACAGACCTATCAGCTAACTGCAATGTTATCTTGGTAGGTTTCAATTCACCGAGCCCTATCTTTAAGTACACATGGTATGGGAGTAAGTTCACACTGGCTCCTAAGTCAAGTAATGCTTTGTGTACCCTGTGTTTTCCTATCGTACAAGTAATGGTAGGCGCACCTGGGTCTTTATATTTAGGATTTGTGGGGTTCTGAATGATCAAACTTACATGACTAGCTAAAAAGGCTTTTTAGGGACACTAAGCTTTCGCTTTCGCGTACACATATCCTTAAGATACTTGGCATAAGCTGGAAGTTTCCTAATTGCTTCTAGTAACGGAAGGTTTATAGTAACTTTCCTAAAAACCTCCATTATGTCATTAAAGTTGGATTCACTCTTTGTTGGTACTAATAGCTGTGGAAATGGGGCTTTACGCATAAAATAGGGCCTCTCAGAAACCGAATTGACATCATCAGAAACTTTATCAGTCTCATCATCTATGGTTGGTCCTGAGGGGTGAACTACAGTATGCTCACTACCGGGCATGGTTACCTGATTGTCTACTACTCTACCACTCCTAAGGGTCCTAACAGCATTCAACTGATGTGATGATTTTGTACCTACTTCATGAACTCCTCTAGGATTTGGATTAGTCTGACTAGGGAACCTTCCGTTATCTCTCTCACTTAAGGTCTTAGCTATTTGACCGACTTGAAGTTCTAACTTAGCAAGAGTTTGAGCATTAGTTTGAAAGTTCTGCTTGGTTTCCTGTTGAAAACTAACTTGGCTCTTTACTAACATGTCCTGGCTCTGTGCTAACATATCCTGGATCTTTCTTAATATACTAAGAGATTCCTCTAATCTCGTCATTCTATTCTCTAAAGAGTTCTGAAACTGACTTGAAGAGTTCTTATCTGAACCAAAACCTGGGGGAACATTAGAATTACGAAACTGACCTTGACTCTGGCCTTTAGACCAGGAAAGGTTCGTATGGTTTCTCCAACCAGGATTATAGGTTTCTGAATATGGGTCAAACTTCTGACGGTTATCGAATCTAGTTTTATTATAGAGAGCATTGGCTTGCTCTTCATTATTCTGGCCTTCCCAAAAAGGATCTAATCTACCACTAGTGTGACCCACTTCTAAAGCTTCTAACCTTTTCGCTATAGCAGCAATTTTGGCATCTGATTCAAAGTTTCCTTCTACCCTATTAATGTTTCCTCTGCCTAGAAGAATTGTCTTCTGGGGTCCCCTATTACTTTCCCATTGTTGGGTCTTTTCGGCGATTTCATGCAAATATGTCATCGCATCATCAACTGTTTGGTTTTCAAACCCACCTGTACACATATATTCTGTTGTTGTTGTAGTGGGATAATATAAACCCTCATAAAGGATTTGAACTAACCTAACCTTTTCTAAACCATGATGAGGACATTGGTCTAATATATCATTGAACCTTTCCAAATACCTATACAAGGATTCTCCCTCCTGTTGAGAAAATGTGCAGATTTGCGTCCTAATAGACGATGTTTTGTTCCTAGGGAAAAACTTGTTCAAAAAGGCAGATGTAAGTTGTTCATATGTTTCAATTGATCCGGAAGCCAAACTATATTGCCACGATTTAGCTTTATCTTTCAAGGAAAAGAGGAATAACCTGAGTTTCAAAGCATCATCATCAAGGTTTCTAATTTTTAGGGTACTACAAATTTCCTCAAAGTCCCTAACATGGAAATAGGGGTTTTCATTTTCTTTCCCTAAAAATATTGGGAGCAACTATAAGGTTCCAGGCTTAAGTTCATAATTTGCTTCAGTTTCAGATAACATGATACACGAGGGACGAGTAGTCCTAGTAGGGTTCAACAAAGCTTTCAAAGTTGCCACTTCTGGCACTATTGGAATATCAGGGATTTTCTCCTCAAACGGACGTTCAAAAACGGAATCTTCAAGAATCGGGTTTTCTAAATTGAGGTAATCGAGAATCTTAGAACTATTAGGTTTCTCTTTAACAAATCTACCTAGGGCGTCTCTTTTACGTTCAGGCATGCAAATGAATAAGGTGGAGAATTCTATGCAATCACAAACAAGGCTGACTCAACCAAATCAAACTTATTTAATTCTAGCAAACAAAAAGCATGATGGCTCCACTTAGATTGTTTCTATACCAGCTTCTATTCTTTCGAAAACGAACTCGTTACAATCTGAGAAAACCCCTCTGGAATCAATCCGAGTCAAAGTAAGTTGGATAGAGGCGAGGGAAGCTCGATGGAGCTTTGACACCCAAGGCCTCACCGGTATTACAAGGCGGCGCAGTCACGCATTCAACTCACAGAAACCATCATGAACTTCGAAGTATGCTCAAAAGAGTAACCAATATTTTTCGAACGACTTTCCTATTGAGCTCGTTATCCTATAGGTCTCGTTGTAGTCAAAATTTTAGGCTTAGGTTCGCGTTTGGTTTTGTTTTCCTAAGGCGGGCAAGAAGAGAACGGTGATGAAATCCGAACCCATATCTTGTATGGCCAGTCCATGCCCTTTACTAGTAAATTAAAGCAGCCGTTTTCAAGTCCTCAGCATATATGCAACTGAAGGAATACAGTAAACCCGCTGACAGGAGATTCGTGGGTGTTTAGAATCTTACCTCCCCTTCCAGACGGGCGAAGAACCGCTGAAGTCGACTCGGGCCACAACTCATATGTCATGTACGAACCCGAGGGGCTGAGGAGATATTGTAATCACCGTCCTTCTCTGCACACAGTTTATATTTAAACTACCCTTCCGTAGGGTTTAAAAATAATGTCCCAAAGTTTAAAGTACAAAGTGTCCAAAAAGAAAAGAAAAATTACAAAAATAATAAAACCTAATACAGTTTTTTTTTAATAAGGAAAAATAAACAAAACCCTAAGAAATAAAATAACTAAAAGAAACTGTCTTCTTTTCCGTTCTTTTTGCTTTAATCTTTCGCTCCAAGTCTTTATGCTTTAAGATCCAGTCTTTACGAAATCACCAAACTCCTTGGCTCAATTTTCTTTATGATCCAAAACCTGTAGACAAAAGATAAATACCCAAAAACGTAAAAAAGAACAAAAATAATAAAA